>NC_044976.1:122696738-122698151 GCF_008728515.1 Papio anubis
CTTCTCTTCTCCCGTTCCTCTCTCAGCAGCTGCTCTTCCTCCTGCTGCAGTTCCTCTTCCTCGCGGTATTCTCTCTCTTGCTCCTGGCGTCGTCTTTTCTCCCGTTCCTCTCTCAGCAGCTGCTCTTCCTCCTGCTGCAGCTCCTCTTCTTTGCGGTATTGTCTCTCCCGCTCCCGGCGCCTTCTCTTCTCCCGTTCCTCTCCCAGCAGCTGCTCTTCCTCCTGCTGTAGCTTCTGATCCTCCCGGTATTGCCTTTCCCGCTCTTGGCGTCTTCTTTTCTCCCGTTCCTCTCTCAGCAGCTGCTCTTCCTCCTGCTGTAGCTGCTCTTCCTCGCGGTATTGTCTCTCCTGCTCCTGGCGCCTTCTCTTCTCGCGCTCCTCTCTCTGCAGCTCCTCCTCCTCCTGCTGCTGCAGCTGCTGTTCCTTTCTCAGCTGCCCTCGTAGGGCTGGCTTGGCGTACACCGTGTAGTGGCGTCTCTTCCTTTCTTCTTCTAGTTGCCACCTCCATTTTTGGTCGCGGCGCTGCTCCGGGCTTCGCCTCCTCTCCTGATCCTCCTGGGGGCCGTACCCCTCCTCCTGGACCTGTTGGGCACGCTCCCGCCGCTGGAGCTGCTCCTCTTCCTCCAGGAACTGCAGCTCTCTCTCCCTCTCGCGACGCTGGCGGCGCCGCTGCTCCTTCTCCTCCTCCTCCTGGAGAAACCGTTGTTCCCGCTGCTGGCGCTCCTCGGCTCTCAGCTGCCTCTCCCGCTGCTCGCGCAATGAGGGCCTGGCTGACAGCCTCTGACGGCCCCTCTGGCGCTCTTCCTCCGCCTGCCACTGCCAAGTGAAGTCCCGGCGCTGCTCCTCTTCCTGCTGCTGCCGGCGAGCCTGTTCCTCCTCCTGCCATTGCAGCTCACGCTCCCGGCGCCGCCTCTTTTCCTCCTGCTCTTGACGGCGCCTCTGCCCTTCCTGCTTGCGGGGCCTCGAGTAGACTTTGCTTTGCCGCGCGTCGGCCTCGTTTTCTAGCTGCCACTGCCACTTCGGGGTCTGGCTCTTAATCCGCTCCCGGGCCTGTTCCTGCTCCTCCTCAGCCAGCTCCTGCTCGCGCCTCAGCCACTGCTGGCGCCTCTCTTCCAGCTGCTCGCGCCTCTTCTCCTGCTCGAGTCTCTCTTCCTCCTCACGCTTCAGCAGCTGCTCGCGCCTCTCTTCCTGCTCGCGCTTCAGCCGCTGCTCGCGCCTCTCCTCCTGCTCAAGCCTCTCCTCCTCCTCCTCCTCGCGCTTCAGCAGCTGCTCGCGCCTCTCCTCCTCCTCCTCGCGCTTCAGCAGCTGCTCGCGCCTCTCCTCCTGCTCGCGCTTCAGCCACTGCTCGCGCCTCTCCTCCTGCTCAAGCCTCTCCTCCTGCTCGCGCTTCAGCCGCTGCTCGCGCCTCTCCTCC
>NC_044976.1:122698251-122799768 GCF_008728515.1 Papio anubis
CCTGCTCGCGCTTCAGCCGCTGCTCGCGCCTCTCCTCCTGCTCGCGCCTCTCCTCCTCCTGCTTGCGCCTTAGTTGCTGCTCGCGCCTCTCCTCCCGCTCGCGCCTCAGCCTTTGCTGTTGCTGCTCTTCCGCCTGGCCCTCCCTCTTCAGCTCTTGCCGCTCCAGCTTCTGTAGCTGCTCTTCTTCCTCCTGGAGCTCTCTTTGCAGCTGCGGCTCTTCTTCCTGCAGCTTCTCTTCCTGCAGCTTCTCTTCCTGCCGGTGCACTCTCTCGCGCTTCCTCCACTCTTTCTCTTCTTCCTCCTGGAGCACTCTTTCTTGCCGCTCTCGCCTTTGCTGCTGCTTCTCCTCGCGGCGCTCCCTCCTCAGCTCCTGCAGCTCCCGCCTTCGTTGTTGCTCTTCATCTGGAAACGCCTCAGTTTCGTGACCCTTGCACCTCTGCAGCTGCTCTTCCTCTGCACGGCGCTCTTCCTGTTCTTTCCATTCTCGCCTTTGCCGCCATAGCTCTTCGTCGCGGCGCTGCCTGTCGCGCTGCTGAAGTCGCTCTTGTTTCTCACTTTGCTCCTCTCCCTCAGCGAGCTCCCTCTCCTGTTCCTGCCTCTTCTGCCTGCGTCGTTGCCCAGGTTCTTCTTCCAGTTGTCTGTCCCGGGACTCGAATCTCCTTTGGTCTTCTTCTTTACTGCGATCTTGTAACAGGCTCTCCTTTCCGTCACACCGGGCTCGCTTCTCCTCATCCAGTCCCGTGGCCTGGCCGAGAGCATAGTAACAAGCTTGAGCCACTTTGAAAACAAATAGGAGGAATTCGTTGAAATCGACACGCCCATTACGGTCACGATCCAGAAGTTCCAGGATCAGATCTACCGTCTTGGGGTCATGTGGTCTCTATAAAAAAGATGAAAACAAAAATTTTACAATGTACTATCTACAGGTGATAAATTGTTTTCATACATATTTTATGCTATGCTGACATTCAAGAGACATTCAGAGCAATTAGAAAAATGTCCAGTGTGTATCAAGTCTTGTCCCCATGTAAAATGTGAACCCTCATTTTAAAGCATATATTCGTTTGAAATTTTTGCAGCTCGTAATTTAGTGCTGACCAAACTGGAGGATGCAGGAAGAGAGACACAAAGTAGAATAACGGGTAAGCCTATGCATCTTAGAGGCAGAGCTTGAGGTGAAGATTCAAAACAGCCTCGTGAACTTGTGTGTAAAATTAACAAAGCTACTCAACCTCAAGAAAGAACAACACAAGTTCGCTTTAATTGGGTAAGAATGAACTCACCCTTGAGAGAGATACAATGGAAATTTATGAAGATTTGCAGTAGCCATTTCTGTCTGAAGCAGCTAGTACTCTTGATTTGGTTTCTATTCCATATTAGAAAACAGAACAAAACATTTACAGGTAGCACCATTTTAGTAGAGATCAGGCTGATCTCAGTTTTGAAATCTGGAAACAAATTTAAGTTCCTCCAAGTCTAGTTTGATTTGACATCTTTTGTGGTGATGTCCCATGAAGAGCTCATTCACATGGCCATGCCGTCAAGTACATGAAATACTTTATTATTCAGACTGCAATGCCAAGTTAGTACCTTCTGACTCAGAAATGAATGGGGGATGTAGTGTAGATCTGTCATGGTGTAAAATGAATATAAACCCACCAGTCCTTGCTCTGGTCTCCTCTGAGAATAAATCTCATAGCCTTAAGTCAATAGATCTCATTTTCTTGTTAGTTCTTACCCGAAGGACAGCTCCAAATTCCCTTTCCAGGAGGTTCTTCAGGTCTTTCTTAGTTAATGCTGCTCCATCACAATCATGTGAGACATATTGATTGAAAATTTCAGTGATGTCACAGATGCTTCTCAGAAGTGGTGACATTTTTTTCTTTCCTTCAAGTTCAAGTAAACCTAGAACAATAAAACAAGATCCAGAATCAAAATCCTGTTTCTGCTCTTGGGAAAGCGTCATTCACACTATTTCAGGCAGATACCTAAATAATTTGAATTTACAGCAGTATTTTCCACCTGGACTTTCAGAGCATTTTAATCTTTGAATATTGTATCAGAAAGAGAAAGAGTGATCCTGAGAAATTCCAAGCGAGGGAATCATCTTCAGACTATCCTGTTGTCAGTTTTTGATTGTCCACCCAATGTGGATTATCTGTCCTTTTCTTCTCTCTTTCTTCCAGCTTTCCACCATATTTCAGAGTAGAAAATAAAGAGAGGAGTGCAGAAATTAAAATTTTATATATTTCTACACACCTTCCTTTAAAGTTGAGCAAAGAGGACAGGTAAAACCCAAAAGGTGAAGGAAGACTTGAGAGTATCTTAAAGTGGTTAGAGGCCATGTCAGCAAAACATTTAGAAGAAGATAGAACAATGAAAAGGGAGTATGAATGATTCCCCAACATTATAGTCCATAAAGGATTTAGGAACTCTTATAGAATATAATTCATAAGTCAACAATTCAAAGATTAAATAGTACTTCTTCCTAGTCAAAAGATGGCATTGTAACATTCAGATACACACGTGCAGAAAACAGAAAGTGTATGTTACCTGCCTCAACTCAGATTTAGTACAGATATTCGGATACTGAAGTATTGAAAGCTTCTGAGAGGTCCTTTCTAAACCAAACTGAATCCAGAAAACTGCGAATGATATTGGTTTTGTTAAACCCAAATGCATCATTGGAATCTTGGCTTTTTATAAAACATTAGCCAACAGTAGATCGATGTTATAAGAATACATAGAATGACTTTGCTGGTGGAATATGTGTAGTGGATCATCTAGCTAACTTTATGTGCTTCTCAACTCCAATACCTTAAATGCTGTGACTGTATGAAGATGGCCCATATTAGGTAGAACCAATGTAAAAGAGAATAGAAGGGTAACAAACTTTTGAGATAGCAGTTTTTAGGAAGA
This sequence comes from Papio anubis, assembly GCF_008728515.1. Classification (NCBI taxonomy): domain Eukaryota; kingdom Metazoa; phylum Chordata; class Mammalia; order Primates; family Cercopithecidae; genus Papio; species Papio anubis. Next base: position 122,701,171 of record NC_044976.1, read on the forward strand.
TGAACCCTATCAGAGCCACACATGATCATCCTTGATGTACAAAAGTATAGAGTTCAGAGCCCAGGGAGAAGGGCCATGCTTCAGTTCAAGTGATGGCTCCAACCATAAGAAGATGGGATAGAGTTAGTGAAAGTTTATTTATCCCTGCAAAATACTGATGCCTTCTGGCACATAGAACCTCCCCGCATATCCCAACATCTGAAGTAGCTATAAAAATGGAGAATCATAAAGAAGACCACGATCCCACAGAATGGGACTTACCCACTTCACCAGAGGAAGAAGTTGAGTGCTCGCTGACACCACGGGCAAGTGTACTGGGTAACTGGGAGCTGGGCCTTTTATAGGGATTTTAATTGTGCCCTGGAAAGCAACTTGGGAAGGAGACACCCACTCTGTGGGATGGCCTGATTCATTCCTAACCAAGCCCAGCTCCACCTCTGTCTCCACAAATGGCTTGTTTATCTCACTATTTGCTCACGTAGCTATTTGGCATGAGGTTCACAGACCTTGCCTCCTGACACTCACGGTACTGGCCCCACCTAACATGAGAGGGTAGAATATTTGGCAGAATCTCCAATTTTCTTTAACTGTTAAAACTAAATTAAATAATAAAACAAAGGTATTAAATGTTCGCAATCTTAATTGATTATTACTTCATTACAAAGGAGTAAACTCTAAGCCATTTGCTTTGTAAAAGATACAATCTCTAGTTTGGGATTAAGCAGAAACTTAGAAATAAACTGATGAAGACCAATTAATTTCTCCATGGGATGTGACAGTCCATGGTGAGCTGCTCATAAGCCGTGCCAGAAGCTGTTCCTTCAATTCTAGGGCAATGAGAGAGATGTAAAGAATTGGTTAGTTTCTTCTCTAAAAATGCAGGTGGGAAAAATTTTTACATTTGTTTCCTGGATCTTATGATGGTTTTCCTACAGATTGGGTACTGCCTCCTTAGTAAGCGGTTTGGAAGGGTACCTTAGAAATATATTTTTATTAAACTGTTCATAAGAAAATTTGAAATCTGTGAAATTTCCTTCTTGGAGACATTAAACCTAAATGAAGTTTGTTCATTAGTTTTTCTCGTTAGCATATTGATGCCCTTGGGGGAAAAAGAGCTGGTGTAATGCATTATTGTAGATATAATCATCCTGCTCAGCCTAAGTTACTAATGGTTATGACACCTAAACACTTGAGTCTGCTTCTCCTGGAAGCACATTGAGGTAATCAGTCATTCTAGCCCATTATATCCATCAGGGCTTTCTCAATCTGGCTGATCATTTGCAAATTTCAGTGCTGTTTTATTGTAAGGAATTGGATTTTATCCATGGTTGTCAGTGACTTCCATCCTTGCATTTCAGACTATGTGAAACTTTGGTTCATAATTTATGAAGACTATTAAATGATTCAATGGCTTCTCTGCACTTTTGTCTCCTCCTTTGTCTAACAGAGGCAAGTATTGGTTTTCTGAATTTTGAGGCAATTATAGGATCCTTCAATGGCTTGAGTGAAAGTTTGGAATCTAAATCTTGATGGCTATTTCTTTATTTGCAGATTGGTCCAAATGATAATGGAGTTGAACTCTATTTGCCCCCTCACTTGCTGCCATCCCAGATGTTTGGTACAGAGGAAGGTAGAAGTGACAGGGAGTGGGAAGACAATTATAAGCAAGGCTAATTTCTGCCTCTTAAGGACTTCAACACTGAAGTCTATGATTTAGTGGTTTTCCTAGGACTGTCAGAACTGTCACTATTTCTTGGGCTAAGTTAGCAAACTTGGTGTGGCAACTCGTTGGTGAAGGGTGAAGACTTCTCATTTTTCCCCTTCTTTTTAGGGTTTTATGCAGCTCTCTTACTCTTTGGATTCTAAGATAGGACCATCATAAGCACTGATCACACTGCACTGCAATCATGTGACCATGGAAGCTCACTCTCTCACAGAGGGCACTAGCCTTTTGTATGAGTATTCTTCAAGGAATAACCTAGGCAAGGCCTGCCTTATGTCTGCTTTTGTTTGTATCCTCCTGTGTGTGATCTATTGGGAAACCTCAGCTCAGGTGATGGGATGCATTTGCATGACTCCATTACTTTCCTATACTGAATAAACCCAAAAGGGAACTGGAAAGTGTTAGATTCCATGGAAATAAAGGGAAAAGTAGCATTAACCATTCTAAAATTGTAGTTAGAATGGCAATTCCCCCCACTACTATGCTTTTGAACAGCCTTGAAAAAATACCCCAAATTGCGTTTATTATAACAGAAAAACCTTTTCTCCTCTCTGAATGAAGCTAGATCTTAAATTCAGTGATGGTTCTCCTACCCACTTTTATTTAAAGTCAGTTCAGCATAAGGGAAAATATTTAAAAACCTGCATAACCCTAAGAGAATTGGCCTCCCTTCCTGCTCTTGGTCCATCATCAGAAAGGTTGTAAAGTAGATTCAGATGCTAAATCCAAAATCAAGTTTGAAATTCTCCTGGTGAAGTATCTTCATTGCTACATAATGTTCTTTTATTTTACACACTGTCATTATTTGAGAATATCATTTTAAAAGGAGTCTGTAACATAAGGTTTGGACAGGGAAATAGTTTCCATGGCTTTCTAGTTTTTCAAAATGTTGGTAAATGCTAAGGAATGTAGAAAATTATATCAAATGCTAACAAATTGGTTCAGTCTATTTTTGGTTAAGACCTACTGGGAATTCTTGGAATGTAGTAGTGTTCCTTTACTGTGGACCACCAAAAAATAAAAATATTGTTATAAGCTGAAAGGTCTCCATACAAAAAGCTCCAATATCACTCTTTTTTAAGACTGGAGACTGAGACACTGAAAGGTCAGAGAATACTACTGACCGGCCCAGGAATGACCTGGGTGATCCTGCTCCATTTCTGCAAGAATGCCCTTCTTTATCAGTCCAGAGCACAGCTATAGTATTATCCTGGCACTTGACGTTGATACCTGAGTTCTTTATTACAGAGGAATTGAAAAGAGAAAATAAAATTTGTATCACTTAGATGCTTTGATTTTATATCAATATGAAGCCTTGTCACTTTTTGACATCCTGTGGCATTTACCTGGCCCAGGCCCTGACTTAGCTCAACTGGATAACTTCCAGAGTGAAAATTTAGATAAAACAGAGAAGGTTCTATTGTCATCTTTAGCCTAATGTACTTCTCCAGAACCCAGCATAAACTATGATGTTGACACTCTGGGAAAGTGTTCAAAGTAGGGTGATTCTACATGGCTTTGAAAAAATGTAAAGTACTTCAAACACTTCTCCATCAAAGACTTCTTAAAAAAATTATGTGTTAAATCTTTCAAGTTTTCTGATCATTTCTTTTTATTCATTGACCCACCTCCTAGACCTCACCTCTGTCAGTCTAAAACCTAATATAATTTCTTTTAGGCCCCAGAGAAGTTCCATCTCCTCTCCAAAACCTTCTTTGACCTTTACACGTAATGATCTTTCTATTAAAAATTTCCCCCCACAGCATACATAGTCAGCATTTTACAATCTAGTACTAGTTAATGTGTAATTTTCATATTCTTCTCTAGTTTAATGGGTGCTTGTTTTGTGTTCTCCATTAGGTTTTAAGTTGCTTGAAGGTAGTGCTATATCTTTTATTTCTACTAGATGTTTTAAAAAATGCTTGCTGATATGATATAATTTTATTGCATTGTGGCAGTTTAAATGACCAACAGGCCAGAATGAGATGAATCACTTGTTCTGGGATGGACCATCTGTTTGCGTGATGACTTGGGGATGAGGGTACTCACCTTAATAAGAGTCAGCCCTTCTGGGGCCTCTTTCTAGTTTCACCACTTATAGGACAGATGACAGAGGAGACAGTAGTCCACCTCCCTCTGCCTTCCCTGATGCCCATTGCTTCCTCCCACTGTTAAATGAGGAACTGTAAGATATGAATCCCTTCCTCAGAGGGGAGCTGTGATAATTGCAGCTTGTAAAGCATTTTGTGATTCTTAGATATAAAAGAGCTAATTATTATGATCATTAATAATCCTTAATTTTTATCTTCTTTAAGGTAAATTACCCTTACTTTAATTACACCCCCACCCTGGTTGTAATTATACCTCTGAGAGTCAGCAGATGCTTTCATCTTACGTCATGCTTTGCAGGGTGACTGGGCACGGGTGCCAGGGAGGGCATTTCTACCATCTGCCTGCTCCTGCTCTCACCCGGAGTAGCAGAGGGCTTCTGGCTGTCTTTGTTGTTAAACTGGTTATAGATTTCAAGTGATTTGTATTCTTTGTTCTATAACAGTATCTTTATCCTAACCAGCAGCTCCTCAGTTTCACGGAGACACACTAAATGGTACAAATGAATTTTTATCATTTGAGCAATATTGTGAATTAAGGAAGCAGGTATCTTTCACTGGGCCATAGAGGCTTTATGGTGTCTGTTATAAAGAGGTTTTCAACTGCAGTATGAAAGAAGGGTCATAGCTCCTCAAGGGTAGAGGTGCTGTGTGACATTCCAGATTTTTCTTGGACTTAGATGTGGTTCTAATAGAATTGTAAGTTACTCTTTGGGATAAGAGGATTTGTATGTGAAGAACTGAAAAAAATGTTTTTGAGAGAGATTTTGCTTCTGACAAAAGGCATACCATAAAAAGGCTGGAACTGAGGCTTCACACATAATACATACTTTGGGTGTGGGAATTAAGGCCATGGCCTCCCAAATGTGGAAAAGAGCATAGGCAGGCATGTGTCAGTCTAGCTTGAAATGTTTTCTTCAGGTCCAGACATCCCATAACTGCTTCATGTCATGATGTAATTATTCAGTCCTAATCTTGGATGTTTGAGCACCATGAATCCTACTCCGTCCCTGAAGTAAGGATGGCAGTGGAACAAGGCAGTAGGGTGGATGGCAGTGTTGAGTGTTTTGATGGCCTTCCTTCTGATCCTTCCTCTCAGAGCAGTGCATGCTTCTCTGGAGCTCTGCCTTCCCTGTCTGCCTCAGCATCTTTCTTTCAGTTTCTTTCCTTTCCTTATTTCCTCTTCTCTTCTCTTTTTAAATTTCTCTTTTCCCATCCCACTCTCAAAACCATTTAATCTCAGATAGGGAAATAGGAGAGGGATGAGGAGACCTCAAGGAGAACCAGTCAAGGTCTGTGTCCCTTTCCCTCAAGTGAGGATCTGATTGAGTTCATAGTAGTATTGGTAAAGAAACAGAAAATTGACTGTGTCCTTCCTGGTTCTTCTCTCAGTGAGTCTCTCTTGGTCCATAAGCATTTATTGAGCCCTCTGTTCTACTGTAGGCATTGTTCATGGTAGCAAGAGGCACTCCACCTTACCTCCTGATGATTTGAAGTGGGATATATTATGGTAAGAAAGGTTCAATTCCAAAAATAAGACTGATATCGGTATTTTCTTGTACATGCTATAATTTTTTGTAATAATTAGAAAAACAAACAAACCCAACAACAGTGGTTACCTATAGGGAGAGGGGTGGGTAAGTGCCTTTTTACTGCACACTTTCTTCTACTTTTTAATATTTAAGCCATGTGAATATGTTACCTATTACAAATTAAATACATAGAATCATTTAAAATAAAAGTTTGATTCCAAGAGAAAGGAGATGAAATAAAGAGAAGACAAGAATGTACATTATTTACTCAGTTTATATTGTACCTGGCAGGACACTCGGTGCTTAATATATTTTTAATAAAATTTTTGTAAGTGTAATAAAGTTAAATGGCCCTTAAAAAACCTTAACAGTCACTAAAGTGGTTGTACAATAAGTGCTAGTCTTTTGGCTATTTTGTCAGATGTATGGTTAGAACTTTACAGATTTTTTTCTGAGGCTCTTCCTTATCTGCAGATGAAGAGTGCTGTCGGTGCTGCTTCTCTGGGTATCTGACCAAGCCCAGTCTGGCTCTGGGCTCTCAGTGGGCTCACTGTTAGCTCTGGGCAGAGGGTGAACCACTAATAGCTCATCTATAACCAGATCTTTGAGAGTATTTCCTAAATTATAAAAAACAAATGCTTTTGGCAGCACAAATTTGATCTTTGAAGTGAACCACATCCTATAGATATGACAAGTGGGGAATAATTACAACTTCTCATAAGATCAAAATTCAGTTATTCTAATATAAATGTAATCCATACTTTCAGGGCCAACATTTCAAAATTAGTCTTTAAAGTCTCTTTTGTTGTGTTTTTCAAGGTGCAAAACTCTTTGAAAGTCTCTGAATACAAGCCCTAGATACTGATTTCATCATTCTAGATAATTTATCCTCATCTGTTCCATGAATCTTCACACTGCCTTGCTACTTAGCTAATCAAAAACTTTCATTAAGAACCTGATAAATGGAAGGTGAAAGAGTATAGAGCATTGGAAAAGACCCATTCAAGGCATTCAGAAGATATGATATAGTTGTGACGTTAGGTTATAATCCACAAGTGCTCTACAAGGAAAAAGGGACTACTGCTGGGTGAAGTGGTGTAGGAAGGCTTCAGGGAGGAGATGGGAGTTGTTCTGGATAGGGTGAGTGGATTTCAGGCAGGCCAAGTGAAACAGAGACATTCCAGGCAGTGTGAGGAAAGATGGGGAGTAGGAATGGGCAAAGCATATTTTGAGAAAAAGAGAGTTGAACAGTCAGACTATAGTGGAGACTTTATCACTCTTTGGCAAAAGGCCATGTTGCCTTGATCCTTGAACCTTGCAGAAGAAAAAATTGATTTCAACCCTCCATCCGTTCAGGAAGAAAGGAATTGATTACAGTAAGATGCAGGTTCCATGAAAGCAGTTCCACTTATGTTTTGTTTGCTGTTGTGTTCTCAGTGGCAGAGAGCAGGCCCTCAGGAAATATTTTTTAATTGAAAGAACGAATGAATTGCATGTATTTTTCATATACAAGACTATATGCAAATGCCATGACTAGAGAGTAGCCCTGTAAGAATTCAGAAGAAGTCACTTTTTGATAGCGGGATTGGGAAGAAGAGATGGAGTAGAAAAGGAACACTTGAGAGAAGTAACAATAAACCATAAGATGGAGAGTGAGTACAATTTTATTTTTAAAAATCTTTCTGAAAGCACTGAATGATTGGCTAGATTGTCGGGACAAAACAGGTTGGACTGAGGATAGGGAAGGCAAGAGCAGTCTATTAATATTTGGTAGGATGTTAATATTAAAATTATCCTACTTCTTCCTACACTGGCCTGATCAGTGCGGTATTTTAGAGATTAAAAATAGAGGTTGGAGAAATGATTTTTGCCATGGGACTGGTTTCATATCTGTATCTTAAAAGCAATTCCAAGAGTATCATCTGAGTCAACCTGAACTTCCTCTGCTATTATTATTCAAATAAAGATTTGAATAAGCAGAATTTGCCTCAGTGAGGAAACTGCCTGGGGTATCAGCCTAGGAGAGGGTAAGTGAACTGGTTTTGCCCACATATATTCGATGGCTTACGAAAGAGACCTCATCTTTTCTTCTTCTTCTTCTTAACATATGTTACAAAATTTTATTAAACTAATTCAATTTGTGAGGGAAACTGTAAGACATTACAACTGGTTTGAAGGAGAATTCAAAGTGCAGAAATGTATACAGGCCATCAGGAATGAGGAAATGGGCTGGGTGCAGTTGCTCATGCCTGTAATCTCAACACTTTGGGAGACCCAGGCGGGTGGATCACTTGAGGTCATGAGTTCGAGATTAGCCTGGCCAAAATGGTGAAACCCCGTCTCTACTAAAAATACAAAAATCAGCCAGGTGTGGTAGTGCATGCCTGTAGTCCCAGTTACTTGGGAGGCTGAGGCAGGAGAATTGCTTGAACTCGGGAGATGGAGGTTGCAGTGAGCCGAGATCATGCCACTGCACTCCAGCATGGTGACAGAGTGAGACTCCATCTCAGAAAAAAAAAAAAAAAAAATGAATTTACTAAAGAGATGCACAATCAATCAATAGCCAGGGCCTGTCATCCACAGTTACTCCACCAGACACACACATGCATTCCTATGGTTTGTCCACAACTTCCAGAGTTGAAGAGTAGCTCAAGGATGTCAAAGGGTAGAGGCCACGGGGAATGGCTGAGCCACAATTGAGCAGCACTTCTTCACTCCCCATTTCCAAGGCTATCACCATTTTTCTCTGACAAATCATAGACAAATTCTAAAGACTTAGTAAATCTATAAAAGTGAATAATCACAGAAGTGCAATGTCTGATCAATGATTCCAAAATTGTTCCTGGGCACTCAGTCTCACTAAGTATACATTCTGAAATCAAATTCTATTTCTATACAAAAAGTGTAGGCCATCAGTGTTCTTAAATGAGGCAAATGGTTATTGTGAGGTAGAAAACATTCTCCAATGTGGATGAAGATGTAGATACCAGATAAATGCTAGAGTTGTGTTCACACTAACAACAAATTATAGATGATGTGGCTCGGAGTCAGTCGATAAAGTGAAAATCCAGAGATATTCTGAGGTCACAGAAAGAATTTTAATGTTAGCTAATAAGGAGAAATATTTCTTAGTGCTCACCAAAAACATGACTTTCCCACTCAGATCGCAAACCAGCCAGAACTATCATCTCACTTTGTCAGTTGCCGTTGCATGTTGACATGAACACTGAGGAGAGTGATGTGGATAATCGATATAAATATACGTATAATACATACATATGTACACATGAAGCATATACTTACATGCATACATAGTTTACACTTTTCCAGCCAGGGTTTCAGAAAAACTAGAACAAAAGAGAAATCATGTTCCATTTTGTCTTGGAAAAGTATACATCTTACATATACAGACATGCATATATCTACATACATATACATGTAATGCCTATATGCACATGAACATACTGATACATATATATATGCATGTATATTCACTTTATCACATACTCCATCAGCTTGGTTTTTGAGATGGTAATTCAAGTTCGATCTTTGTTCTGGGCTTCGTTTTTGTCTCTACTAAGTTTCTCTCAGCTGTGAAGCTACATTTCATCAACATTTTAGAGTGGGGCAAGCCAATGCAGGATGGAAAGGCAAATCTTAGGAGGCTAAAATCACTGTGCAGTCTGGGATTTGGGGGTTGCTGATTTCTTTCCCTTTCCCCCAGCAGTGTGGACCATGAGAGTGGGCTGGGGGGTGGAGCAAACCAAACAGCTCAGGCTGGAAGTCCTTCAGGGAATTCAGCACCAGGGTGGCCTTTCTCTTCACGTCTCAGCTCAAGTTTCTGTCTGGAACCATGACCACCTGCATCCCGGTTGCCAGGGTAACCGCCACCTCGTTGAGAGCATCTTCAAAGACAAGGCACTTCTCCATAGGAGGACAGGGAGAGAACCTCTTGGCATAAGCTAGCAGGATGTTGGGGTCTGGCTTGCTGTGCTGGACTTTGGGGTCATCTCCAAGCATGATGTGAGAAAACAAGCTGAAGAACTCCTTGTGTTGGCTTGCCTTCATCTCCAATGAGGCAGACCCTGAGCTGGTGGCCATGGCAAACGGGATGCTGTGTTTCTGCAGGTGGATGATGAATTTCTCTGCCCCTGACATGAGCACAGCTATAGGGAACACTTCCTTTAACTTTGTTTGGCTTTCTTCCACCAGCTCCTCCTTGGACATCAGGAGCTGCAAGATGTCTATTATAATCTGTGCTGCCTCTAATGCCTACTTACCCATTACCAGGAACTTTACATCCCAGCTGTATTTCTTTTCATAGCAATCGCGTATTTCTTGAAACGTCACTGAATATAGCCATTCAGTATCCAGAAGAAGGCCATCCATGTCAAAGATGAGGTGGGTGATGGGCTGTGGTGAGGGTGTGGGCAAGAGTGCTCCCATGGTGCTGCCTTCTCAGTCTGGGTAGGAGTGAGGAGCAAAGAGACCTCATCTTTCTTTCTTTTTTTTTTTTTTTGAGACAGAGTCTCACTCTGTCACCCAGGCTGTAGTGCCATGGCACGATCTCAGCTCTCTGCAACCTCCACCTCCCAGGTTCAAGCGATTCTCCTGCCTCAGCCTCTGGAGTAGCTAGGACTACAGGTGTGTGCCACCACGCCAGTCTAGCTTTTTGTATTTTTAGTAGAGATGGGGTTTCACTGTGTTAGCTGGGATGGAGACCTCACCTTTCTAATCCAAGCATCTGACATATTTCATCCTAATCTTCTGCACTGAGCATTATATGATCAATTCAGTCTAATCAAATTTAATGGACATTGGTTCAGGTTCTGAGAACTCAAATATGGCCAAATATACCTCTGCCCTGCATCTCCAGTTTAGTGAGGGAGGTTTTGTCCTATGACATGTGGTGATGGGGACTCTATCTTTTGTTGTGATCATCATTATCATCATCAATCACTATAAGCCAGAAACAAAAGTAACTATTGTCTCTGTTTTTTAATTCTTACACCAATCCTGTGTAGTAAGCATGAATAGTCTCATTTTGTAGATGGAGAAACTGAGTCTTTGTAATGCTAAGTAACTTACCTAAGGTCAATTAAGTTGGCAAGTGGCAGAGCTGGAATTCGAATCCAGATCTGTCAGCCTCTAAAACCCACACTCTACCATTATTCAATACTACTATTTTAATTCCTTATTACCTGCGTGGAGATAATAATAATTTGCTATGGAAAGTACCAGTTAGAAGGTGTTGTCTTTACCACCCCCACTGTAGTTTAGTGAGTGCTTTTGCCCCTTCTGATGTGGTTAGAACAAACCCGTGCTCTACAGTGGGGTGGCCTCTGCAGCAGGTGCTAGTTTCATGAAGGAGATTGCCCCAGTCACAGGGAACAGAGGTTCATGATATGTAGGAGGCTGGCAGGATTTTATCTCTAATGAAACATGATGATGATTAGATCAAGACAACTTGACTGCAGCAATATTTTTACTCTGACAACTTTGTGTGAAGAAATCAGACACAGCCAAGACTAGTTTGTGCAGCTGATGGCAGTGGAGCAGAGGGTGTCTTCTTATCAGATACCAGCATAATGACTGCTGACTGTCATGTGTGGACCTCGCAGACTTCTAGCTACAGCTTAATTATAATTATTAAGTTTTTACAAGACACTGATTGTATTTCAAAGGGTTTTACGATCCTCTTTTTATTAGTTGTTCCCTATCCAGCCCAGCCTGACAGAAGGGCTACTTCCTCTGCTTTCAGGTGTGGAAATGGGGCCACTCTGAGGTTAAGTTGCCTGTCAGAGGTCACCCAGTGGCTGAGCTTTGGTTCTAACTTGCTGGATTGGACAGATGAGGTCTGCTCCTTTGGTCAATCAATTAGTTGATATAGGAGCCATGGAGATTTAGAGCTAATGAAATGGTGCCTTATAGATCTGGAAGGTAGTGGATTTTGTGGTTTGAAATTTGTGTTTTGTCTTCCAATGTGATTTTGATTTTGCTGTTAAGAATTTGATGAATCAAAAATAGAAGAGTTCTGTCATTCCTCTCTCTCTTCTTGGTTCTCCCTTTTTAATATACCCTCTTTTCCTCTACTCTCCAAAAGAAGGAATTGGTCCTGAACAAATGATTCCAAGTTCCAGGCATTTAGAGAAGGGCACAGGTGGTGGGTGGTTCTGATAGTACTCATTAGAGGTCATTGGAGGAGCTCAAGGTAACTCTCTTTTGCTTGGAGGTGGTATCATGATAACATCTTATACTTCATAGGTTTCTAGTTAAGACACTAATTTCGTGGGATCTTCCTAGGTATTCAGGTATTTCAGGCTTTAGTTTTAACTAAATTTGGGAACTCGGGATTAAGCAAATTGAAACAAGTTATTTATTTATTTATTTGTTTATTATGCATGTATAGGGTGTATATGGTGAGTTTCCAAAGGGGGGCTATAGATAAAGCATTTCTGAAACTCGTGGACAACTGACTGTTTCTCCCCTCCCCATCCCCGACCTATCTTCTGATAGTGACATTCTGTAGAACAGCCCTGAGAAAATGCAACTGAGCATGCCCCCGTCAGACAGGCAGCATGCAGTCCACTTCCTTGTTTCTGTGGCTCCTTCCTGGGCTTCATTCTGTTCCTTGGAGTCATAGAACAGGAGAAAATGCTGTCTCCAAAATTCTCATGGGAAGCACAGGCGAAATATCTTCCTTACTGCATAAACTATTTAGATATGAATTTGGACACAAACCCAGAAAATAAACTAGATGTCTTCTGAACTGAACTTTTCTTTTTGGCCCTGTCCCATTACACCAACTGTGATGTAATAAGTGAGTTTTGACTATAGGGTATGTGTTAGGACATGTGTTACTATGAAGATCTTAGGAGCATATATCAAGTGATATATATTGTACCATATTATGGACAATGTCTTGAAATAATTTTTATCAATAATTCAAAATAATAAGAATGGTCTTTGTGTATTTTTTTTTTTGTACAAGATGGCATCAGGATGTAAAACTTAGTCTTTTTCAGCAATTGTTGATTTTAAAATATATTCTAGCTGGCCATGTGGTAAATTGAGAGCCCAGTGGTCTCAGATATGGGTCCAGCTGAGAAATTGCTATTCTCTGTGACCTTACATGAGTCACTTAAACTCTTTGGGCCCCAGGTGTCTGTCTATAAAATTACAACAATGACTCCGGCTTCCTCTCTGGGGTGGAGAGTGGGGTGTGCTAGAAGGAATGAGATCATAAACTGATAGAGGGCTGAACTAAGGTATTTTGAATTTGTAGGAAAAAAGCAAAAGGAGAAATATTAAGTTTCTGCATGTTCTTTTTCTTTCTTTAGTCTCTAAACGCAGAATTCTGGGAACAGATCCATGAACAGAGAGGTGAGGTCAGGAAGAAACTCCTATGTGTGTAATTGGTAGGGCCTTTTTGCTTTCACAAATCTTCATGCGGAACATTGCCTTCCTTGAAACCACTGTGAATGCTGTGAGTTTTGTGTTTTCTTTCCATTATCTGTCATTTGATATTCAGCTTCTGTGACTCTGAGGTATTCAGTCTGATTACTTTACATTTTTGCATTAAATCTTTTTCCTACTATGTGTTATGATTCGGAACAATGTCTCTTCATTATACATTAGTAAATACCCACTTGCTGAAATTCAAAAATGTAGCTGGAGATTTGTTCTTCCATTGGTCTTTTCTTACCATGTGCCCAGGAACTCCAGGACTGGCATATTAGGATATTCTTTATCTCAGACCATCAGGATCTGACATCTCAGCAGCTTTGTGCTGTCAGGAAGACAAGCCATTCAGTTTTCTACTGTGCTTGTGCTATCACAATGCCCATTTTCAGAGCATAAGATGGAGGCAGAGGTTGGAAGGACTTGCCTGAGGCCACATGATGACTCAAAAGCAGAAGAGAGAAAGAGGGATGTGAGTGAGAGATTCTTCCCTCCTGACCTCACTCCCAGATCCTACACCCTTTAGTCCATTCCTTCCCATGGACCTACCTGCTCGGAAATCAGGTTCCAAAGTTGTTTTGTTACGCGCTCCCAACCATTGTTAATCTTTGATGTAATTCATTTATCTAAAGCACCATTTACCCCATTATCTCCTTGTGGTTCTCATTTAGTTGCCAAGAGTTTCCCACTTCTCTTCCTACTTAAGTACTAATACGAGTTTCAGTAGGTGCAACTCTTTTACTTATGCCAATTTCTCTGGGCTCTGGTCCCTGTGTCAGAGGCTTGGGATAATATCTCATAAGAACAAGTGTAGAGTGGTTGCTTAAGATGGAAGGAAAAGTATAATTTATTGAATGCCTTCCATTTGTCATGCTATATACAAGATACAAAAATAACATAATAAACCTATGAGTGTAGTATTCATACTTTGTAGATGAAGACACTGAGGCATAGAAAGGCCAGATGATCTACTGAAAGTTACATGATAGTGAAGGGGTGGAGCTGTCATTTGACCCATGTTCTTTTTCAGTATCACTCAGCCCTGCTGTTTTGGGTTTTACTAAAAACTCTTTGGTGGCTACACCTCTTATTTGCATAATTATAATTTCTTACACTTGTATAGTGATTTATGGATTCAGAACATTTTCAAAAATTTTATTTTATTTTATACTTCCAACACTATATGAAGTAGGCACCACAGATGATGATATTTCAGCTGTTTTAAATGAGCCCTCTGTTCTACTGACGCTCATGAAGTTTAGTGATTTATACGATGTCTCTCATGTGGTGATAAATCTGTACCATATTCTCTATTATCAAATCATTCTTCCTTAATTAGTATTTTCATGTATGTCATTCTTCTGATAAAAAAGCTTACAGTGACCTTCTATTGCTAAATGTACAATTATCAGTCAGTTGTAAACTTTCCTTAACAGCTGGCCTTCCTCAGCCATTATTCATTCACTCATTTGTTCAACAGCCTTAATTAAGCACTTGTGATATGCAAAGAATCAGATATATAAAGAGGAATAATATGTGATCCTAACCTTTGAGGAGATTACAGTGTGGTCAGGGAGTCATCCAGGTCAACCCATTATTTTAACCCAGGATAATAAAGGCTATGATAGAGGGTATTATGGGAGCTCACTGAAGGGACACCTCACCCATACAGTGGGCTTAATGAAGGTAGCTTAGAGAAGGTGCTGCTTGTGACACATCTTGTTGGACGAGTTGGGTATAGGGTGTGAGGTAGAATGGGATGAGAGCTGAAGTTGGGAGAACTAAGGAGGGGAGATCATGAAGGACTTTGTGAGCAAAGGTAAAGAAGGTAGATTTTATCCCACAGGCTATGGAGAACAATTATAGGGTATTAGGCAGGAGATGATGACATAATCAGATTTACATTTTAGAAAGGTCTTTGTAGCAGTAGCATTGAGAATGGGTTGATGGAGGGCTAGGTAGGGTACAGTGAAGTCACTTAGGAATCCATGTAGTAAAATAGGTGAGAAATGGAGGGTTGAACTAAGATAGTTGCAGTTGGGCTGAGAAACAAATCATTTGAATTGGAAAACTTTAAGAAATAGAAACCCATAGGAGTTGCTGACATACTGGATGTAGAAGGTAAGGAAGAGGAAATAATTGGGGAGGTCTGGGGTTTTGGCTTGAGCAGCTGGGAAGACAGTAGGATTGTATACAGGTAGAAGGATATAGAAGGAGGTGTTCAATTTTGAGCATATTGAGTTTAAGATGCTTGTGAGACACTTAGGTAAAGGCATCCAGGAGGTAGTAGGATATCTAGATCTGAAACTAAGGAGAGAAATCTGGGCTGGAGACATACATTTGGAAGCCATTAGGAGGAATGTGATGAGAAGATGAGACTGACCAGAGGAAGTGTGTAGGTCAGTGGTTCTCACCTTTAGCTGTGTGTTAGAATCACTGGGGAACTTTTAAAAATCCAGATTTCCAAGGTCACACCACGGACCTATAAAATTAGAATTTCTAGGAGTAGAATCCAAGTACCAGTGTTTCAGAACTCTCCAGATGATAAAGTGGCAGCAAGAGTTGAGAAGCACTTGATTGAGAGGAGCAGGAAATGCCTCATTAAAGGTGACTAAATAAGGGAGAAGCCTAAGACATTTCCAGAGGAATAGGAGAGCCTAGAGAGAAGGGAGCATTATGGACACTAAGGGTGTGAGAAGTCAAGAAGAAAGCAACGAGCAGTGCTCTTCTAATCAATCTTCAGTTACTCCTTAGCATGACTCTTACCTATAGCCACCTAATCTGTTTTCTTTTTCATGCATTTAACTTGGTAGATGCTCATCTGTGTCTCTGCTCAAGCTACTCCTGATGCTTAGGATTCCTCCTCTTCTTGAGGATGTCAATTCACATTCAGCCCATACTTAAGGTTTGGCTCAAAAGCTCCTCCTCTAATAAATATCTGATCAATTTTACCCAATTCTAATTACTCTCCTTTAGATACTCCCTTATGCATTTAGTTCTATGTCAAAAATGGCCCAGCTATGAGACAGTGCTGAGAGTCCTGGACTTAGACTCTGAAGATTTGAGTTCAAGTCCTGGTTTTGCTACATGTTAATAAGCTGGAACATCTTGAGGAAGTCACTAAAGTGCATTAGTTTCTGTATCTGTAAGATGTTCATAGCAATAACAACTTTTAAGGATTGATATGAGTTTTGAGAATGTAAAAAGCTACATATGTGGGAGAATGACATCAGCAAGATGGAAGAATAGGAGTTTCCAGCACTCATCTTCTCACAGACATCCATTGAACAATCATCCACACATGAAGATAACTTCTTAAAAGCTAAGGAATCCAAATTAGAGATTATAGCACTTGGGTGCAGTGCAGAATTAAGAAAAGACACATTGGAGAGGGTAGAAAGGACAGTTTCACATTAATCATGTCACCCCTTACCCAAACCTGTACAGCACTGTATGGAGAGATACCCTTCAGATGAGGGAAGGAGAATGAAAGGAGGAATTGACTTTGTCATGGACCTCAGTACCAGGGCAACCTCCATGGGCCCAAAGTGAAGTTTGACCTCTGCAGACATAAACTCAAGGCTGGCTCTTGCAAACCCAAGCTCCAGGCCTGCCCAGTGCCAGGTCACTGCCTATGGAACCAGGCTGCAGACCTGCTCCTTTATACCCAGGCACCAGATGCACCCCAGTGCCAGGCCAGCCCTCATGGTGCCAGCCTCTAAGCTAGCACTTACAGACACAGGTTCCAGGCTGGTCCCCAGGGACCCAGGCTTCAGTCCCATCCCTGTGGACTCAGGCTGAAGACTTATGCCAGCACCAAGTCAGACCCAGAGAATCCAGCTCCAGGCTGACCTCTGCAGACATAGGTGCCAGGCTTGCCCATGTGTATCCAAACTCTAGTCATGCCCTAGTGGACCCAGGCACCAGGCCCCACATGCCCACTGACCCACACACCAGCGTAGCCCACCGGAAGACTCCAGCATTAAGCCTACCCAAGGACCCTGCCAGTTGGGTCACCCAAAATTTCTAGATGGGCTGACTGATGAAGGGCTTTCTCTGCAAAAGCCAGTCTGCAAAGACTGAAAAATGTGCCTAATTCTTCAAATGTGTGGACATTGACACAAAAGCCACAGAGATCATGAATAATTGGGGAAACATGACACAACCACAGGAACAAAATAAACCCAAAGAAATGGAAATCTATGAACTGCCAGACAGTTCATAGACTTAAAAATAACCATAAGAATTAAAAAATGATCATATTAAAGAAGCTCAGTGAGCTACAAAAGAATACAGATAGACAACTAAATGAAATTAGGAAAGTAACACATTAACAAAGTGAGAATTTTAGCAAAGAGATAGAAACCATATATAAGAACCAAACATAAATTCTGGAGCTAAGGAACACAATGATTGAACTAGAAAATTCAATAGAAAATTTCAACAGTAGACTCAATCAAGCGGAAGAATTAGCAAGTCTGAAGACAAGTTATTTGAAATTACATAATCAGAGGAAAAAAAGAAAAATTAATAAAAAACGGTGAAGAAATCCTGTGCAACTTATAGGACACTAACAAGTGAGACAATTTATGCATCATAGAATTCCCAGAAATAGTAAATAAAGAGAATGGGAGAAGAAAGCCTATTTAAAGAAATAACAACAGGCCAGGCACAGTGGCTCATGCCTGTAATCCCACCATTTTGGGAGGCCAAGGTCGGGGGATTGCCTGAGCTCAGGAGTTTGAGACCAGCCTGGGAAACATGGTGAAACCCAGTCTCTACCAAACACACAAAAAATTAGCTGGGCATGGTGGCATAGACCTGTAGTCCTAGCTCCTTGGGAGGCTGAGGTGGGAAGATCACTTCAGCCTGGGAGGTGGAGGTTGCAGTGAGCCAAGATCATAGCACTGTACTCCAACCTGGGTGACAGAGTGAAATGTCATCTCAAAAAAAGAAAAAAAAAAAGAACAACAGAAAACTTCCCGTGTCTGGGTAGGTGAATGACTATTCACATATATGAAGCCCAAACAACTCCAAATAGATTAAACATAAACAGATCTTCACTAAAACACATTATAATAAAATCCTCAAAAAGTTAGGCAAACAGATTTTTGAAAGCATCAAGAGAAAGCAACTTACAAAGGAACTTCCTTAAGACTGTCAGTACATTTCTCAGCAGAAATCTTATTGACCATGAGAGAAAAAAATTACCAACCAAGAATATTATGCCCAAAAAAGCTGTCTTTCAGAAAGGAAGAAGCAAAAAATACTTTCTCAGACAAACAAAAGTTGAGGAACTTTATTACCACTAGACTTCCTTTACAAAAAAGCTTAAGGGAGTTCTTCAAGTTGAAATTAAAGGACACTAACTAACAACAGGAAAACATATGAAAGTGTAAAACTTACTATAAAGGTAAGAATATAATGAAATTCAGAATACTTCAATACAATATTGGTAGTACATAAATCACTTTTAACTCTAGTGTAAAAAGTAAAAGACACAAGTATTAAAAATAACCATACAATAATTTTTTAATGTATACACAATATGAAAATGTGTTAATTGTGATATCAATAACATATAATTTTGAGGGAAAAGAAGTTAAAGTGTTGTTGTATGTGGTCAAAGTTACTGTTGTAACTTAAAATAGAATATTATGACTATAAGATATTTTATGTAAGCTTCATGATAATCACAGAAAACATGCAGTAGATACACAAATGATAAAACTAAAGGAATCAAGCATACTACTATAAAACACTATCAAATCACAAAAGAAGAGAAGAAGATAGAAGAGAGAAATAAGATAACTACAAAACAGACAGAAAACAATGAACAAGTGGCAAGAGTAAGTCATTACCTATCAACACTTACTTTAAATTCTCCAATTAATATATGTAGACTGGCCGAAAGAATTTTTTTAAAAAGAATATCCAACTATATGCTGCCTGCCAGAAACTCATTTTAGTTTTAAGGATATGCATAGGCTGAAAGCAAAGGGATGAAAAAAGCTATTCCATTCAAATTGTAGCCAGAAGAGAACAGAGGTGACTATACTTACATTAGATAAAATAGAATTTCAGTCAAAAATTGTCACAAGAAACAAAGGTCATTATATAATAATAAAGGGGTCAATTAATAAAGAGGGTATAATAATTTATATATATCCAATATCAGAGAGAGAGAGTGAGCAAATATTAACATAACTGAAGGGAGAAATAGATAGCAATACAATCATAGGAGGAAACCTCAATTCCCCACTTTCAACTACGGGAAGATCATCCAGACAGAAAATCAGTAAGAAAGCAGTGGCCTTAAACAGTGCAGTAGATCTAATGGACCTAACAAACATCATATAAAACATTCATCCAACAGCAACAAATGGAGCATTCTCCAGTAAAGGTCATATGTCAGGCCACAAAACAAGTCTAACAAATTTAAAAAGACTAAAATAATATCAAGTATCTTTTCATGCCACAATGGTATGAAAACAGAAACCAATAACAGGGCAAAAACTGAAAAATTCACAAAGATGTGAAAATTAAACAGCATACTCCTCAACAATTAATGGGTCAAAGAAGAAATCAAAGAGAAAATTTTTAAAATCTTGAGACAAATGACAAATAAAAACACAACATTCCAAAACTTATTGGATACAGCAAAAGCCATTCTAAGAGGGAAATTTATAGTGATTTTTTTACATTAACAAAAAAGAAATATCTCAAAAAACTTCACTTTACATCTTAAAGAAGTGAGGAAAGAAGAAAATGTTAGAAAAAGGAAAAAAACAAAGACCAGGCAGAAACAAATAAACTCAAGACTAAAAAAACAGTAGAAAATATCAGCAAAAACAAGAGTTGGTTTTTTTTTTGAAAAGATAAACAAAACTGACAAACCTTTAGCTAGGCTAAGAAAAAAAGAGAGAAGACTCAGATAAATAAAATTGAAAATGAAAGCGGAGACATTACAACTGGCGCCACAGAAATACATAGGATTAGAAGAGACTATTATGAACAATTATAAGCCAACAAATTAGATACCTTGAAGAAATGGATAAATTTCTAGAAACACACAGCTCACCAATAAATAGAAAATCTGAACTGATCAAGAAGTGAGATTGAATCAGTAATTTAAAAAACCTGGCATAAAGAAAAGCCAAGGACCTGATTGCCTCACTGGTGAATTATAACGAACATTTAAAAAAGAATTAATGGAATTCTTCTCAAACTTTTCCCAAAAATTGAAGGAAAGGGAACACTTCCAACATCTTTTATGAGACCAGTATTACCCTAATACCAAACCAGATAAGGACACTGCAAGAAAAGAAAATTACATGCCAAAATTTCTGATGAACATAGGTAAAAATTCTCAAGAAAACACTAAAAACCCAAATTTACTAACACATTAAAAGGGTGATACACCATGATTAAGTGAGATTTTTCCTTGGATGCAAGGATGATTCGATATATGCAAATCAATGAATGTGATACACCAGATTAACAGAGTGAAGGGAAAAAAAATCACACAATCATCTCAATAGCTGCAGAAAAAACATTTGAAAAAAATTCAACATCCTTTCATGATAAAAACTCTCAACAAAACTAGGTATAGAAGAAATGTACCTCAACACAGTGAGGACCGTATATGACAAGCATTCAGCTAATATCATCCTTAATGGTGAAAAGTTGAAAGCTTTTTCTCCTGATCAGGAACAAGACAAATATGCTTACTCTCACTACTTCGATTGAACATAGTATTGGGGTCCTATCTAGATCCATCAAGGAAGAAAAAGGAAATAAAATCATCCAAATTGGAAAGGATGAAGTAAAATTGTCTCTGCAGATGATATAGTTTTATGTTTAGAAAACCCAAAAGACTCCACCAAAAACAAACAAACAAAACAAAACAAAAACAAACAACAACTGTGAGAACTAATAAATGAATTCAGTAAAGTTGCAGGATACAAAATCAACTTATAAAAATCAGTTGCATCTCTGTATACTAACAATGAACTACGGGAAATGAGGAGGTATTTGTCAAAAGGTACAAAGTTTCAGTTATGCAGGATGAATAAGTTCTGAAAATCTAATGTACAGCATGGTTTGAACATAGTTAATAATACTGTATTGTATATTTAAAATTTGCTAAGAGAGTAAGTGTTAGATGTTCTCACTACAAAAAAGGTAACTATGTGAAGTGATGGATCTATTAATTAGCTTGATGGGTGGTGACCATTTAACAAAGTATATATATAACAAAACATCATGTTGTACATGTGATATTCCGTAGAGTAATGTTATTAAATTTTACACTTGTAGTTGGTTGTTTGCAATCATTCCAAAGTGTGTGTGTGTATGTGTGTATTTGTTTGATTTTTCCAATTGGATTATAAACCCCTTGAAGACAGAAATTATATTTTGTTTCTTTTCTGACCCTGTTTAGCTTAGTGGGCTCTTGTGATTCTTAGGTAGCCACATAACATTGGCTGGCTCATGCTGGTTAACCAAGTGCTGCATCCCTGATGATGTTGCTCCTAGGTGACGGGACCTCTGGACCTTTCAGCAGAAACAAGAGTCAGATGACAGCCTACAGAGGCATGGGATGTCACTTAAGTCAGTATCATCGAGTCCAGATCTATAGGCTTCAAATGCATAAGGGAAAATCCTAGGTGCAGGAAATGGAAAAGGTTTGGGGCAAAACCACCTGATGACTCTTCCCCTTCCTCTGAGGAAAATCTAAAGCTCTTAAGCCAACCAGAAAACCCTGAACCATTAGTGGGCCTGCAGAGTTACTTTTCTTACCTCATGTTCTATGACTCACACCCCTACTCACTTTATATCCACTTGCCTCTTTGCTATTCTCTGAACACATCTGGCATGCTACTGCCTTGGGGCCTTTGCAGCTGCTGTCTGTTCTCCCTGGAATGTTCTGCCAGATATTCATTTGGTTCTTTCTCTTACCTTCTTCACATCTTTGCTCCAATGTTACTTTCTCAGAAGACCTTCACTGGCCATCTTAAAGTTGTGACCCTCAACATTCCTTATTTTCCTCATTGCTTTATTATTTTTTCTGTAGCATTTATCATTATCTGACATAATATGTATTTTACTTATTTATTTCCTACTCTCTTTTCATTAGGATGTAAACTCTATATGGACCATGTTTTTTGTCTGTTTTTAAAAATTGTTGTATCCCTGGTGCCATGGTTCGTGGAACATAGTAGGCACTCAGTATTTATTGAATAACTTAACAAATAAATGCTGAATAAAGTATACTTATCAATGGCCAGGATATTTCAAGCTGGTAAAGACCCAGTAGGTTGTCAAGGAATCTGAGTCCTTTCCTTATACCAGTTTCCTGTTGGTTTCTTTATAGAGTTTTATTTAATCAAATTGTGGTGAAAAGTCTTATTAATTTCTATGAAGAGATGGCTCTTCGGCTTTCTGGCTTTTTTTTTCCTCTCAAAGGAAACAAATTATAAAGAAGAGGAGTGTTTAGTAGTTTACTGAATCTTATTTCAAGCTCTTGAATGTGGCTCCTAGTCTTCTGGAAATTCCTATCTTTCTTGGGAGCAAATTTTATAAAAATAGAGGACCCTTTCTTTGAACTTCAAAGACAAATGAAGGGAGAAGAATTAGGCCATTTTAGCTTGTAAATGTGGGGAAATAACTCTCTGAAGAGGTTGGCAGGGTTGGAGGTATAGATGTTTCCCAAAATAGCTTGGCTGAAGTTTTTCAGAGCAAGCATATGGGCGTGGCAACATAGACCATTGGACCTACTAGGAGAGCAGCCGTGGTGTGATTTACAAGCCCCTCAGTGCTCTGCTCAGACACAGAGGCATTAGGTATCAAGTGTGGCTGCTTCTGTTTCTCAACTGACTCACCACAAACTCATCTGGCTATACCACAAGTGGGAGTAAGATACATGAGTGAAAATATCCCATAGCTTTATTATTTTAAAACTACGTTCTGGCAGAAGCTGGGAGACCATTTGGCAATGATGTCAAGGCAGAGATTTCCGGGTTAAGTGGGAGGTTGCACTAGATGACCCCTTTAAATCATTGAATCATGGAGTTGGATCATCTAGTTTAACTTAGAAATCATCTAACTCAAATCCCACCCATTGCAAAAGCCCCTCTGTGGTAATCCTGTCTGGTGGACATGCAGCCTTTTCTTATGCAGGGCGAGTGATGAGAAGATCACTACTTCCTGGGACAGTGGGCTTTGTTTAGGGGCTGTTATAAACATAAAGGCATGTCTCTTTAAAATGGGTAAAATTGCCTTCTTTTCAACTTGTACTTGTTGGCTCTCTCAAGCAATGCTGAATAGCTCGTCATTCCACATGACAACCTTCAGATACTTGCAAAAGCCTCTAACCTTCTATATGTCTTCTCTAGGAGAGACGTCCTTATCATGATCCTCTAGAACTCTAGCTTGCAATATTCCTTATAATGTGTGGACTGAGCAGTGACAGAGCAGAGAGTTCTATTTCCTTCCTATCTAGATACTACTTCTATTTTTTTTTTTTTTTTTTTGAGATGGAGTCTTGCTCTGTCGCCTTTGCCAGTAGTGCAATGGCACTTATCTCGGCTCACTGCAAGCTCCTGGGCCCCGGCCCACACCATTCTCCTGCCTCAGCCCTCCCGGGAGTAGCTGGGACCACGGTGCCCGCCACCACACCCCGCTAATTTTTGTAGTTTTAGCAGAGACGGGTTTCAATCAGAAAGCAGTCAGGATGGTCTTGATCTCCTGACCTTAGGATCCACCTGCCTAGCCCCAAAGTGCTGGGATTACAGGCTGAGCCAATCACCGGGCCGATACTCACTTCTATAACCTCTAATCTTAAGGCTGTTTATCGCTTTTTTTTTTTTTTTAGTTTGCTGTCTTCCTATTATCATAAGAATCAATGAAAAGCCCCAGGCAAATCTCTCATACCTACTGTTGTTAAAGCTAATGACCTTCATTTTTCCTCCTCACTCACATTCGCTTCTCTAAAGCCTACTTGTTCTCAAAAGCTCAGGTCAAATGCTTCTTCCAGCAAGCGTCCCACTAGTATTCCCCAACCAGATGTAATTTTCTCTTTACCTGTGCTCCTCTGGCCCTTGTGCTTGATTATAGGCCCAGCACAGTATTCTTTGAAGTAAATGTGTGATTTAAATATACTCCATCTCTTAGTAGGCTGTGAACTCTGAGGGCAGGGATGGTTTGATTCATGTTTGTGCATCACATCTTATGTGTGGCTGTTCTATCAGAGACTTGGCTTGATTTAGTTACATACAAGACTCTGCTCCACAGATTGCAGGACCCATTGTGTGGGCTCTTTTCATTGGTTTGGGAGGCAATGAAGGGATTTAGAAAAATAGACTCCTGAAGTCAGACATGGATTTGAATGATTTTCTCTCCACTTGGAAGATATATGATTTTGAGCAAGTTATTAATCTCTGTAAGCCTCAGTTTTATCATCTGTTAAATGGACATGATAAAAAGCACCTAACTTACTAGAGTTCATGAGAGGATTATAGGGAATAAGGATACATGTGGCATTCAGTACGGTGCCTGCCACACACTTCAGTGCTCAGGGAAAGCTGGTAGTGGTTATTTTTTTTTACTCCTATTTATAAATAATTGTTTTATTCTTTTGGATTAATCACATGGAATTGTGATTGTCTTCCTGCTCATAGATTGTGAATCCTTGATAGAAGACATCTGGCATCTGTACCCCTAGTGCCAAGCACAGTGTCCAGAAAATTGTTGTCCTCAGTGTTTGTTGAATGAATGCATGAATCTAAGGCTTTTGAACTGCAGCCCCAAGGAACATATGTAAGATGTTGCTGTTATTATTAGGCGTTGCGTTCCTGGGCCTTAAAAATGAATAAGACCAATGCTTTCCTTGGCTTTAGGGAGACTATGATTCAGTGTGAAAGGTACACTGCAAGTTACTTTTTAAGAGATTGTATTTTAACAGTAGGTACTCAGTAAATGCTTAATTCAAGTTGGGCTCCCACTGCCTTAGTAAGTCTTGTAATAAGGTAGTTAATAAGAATGGTGCAAATTCATTTTCTGCTTGGTTCTCAAAGAAAATAGGAGACATGTAGGTGCCAGCCTACCTGTTAGGTAGTTTTGATTTGCATTCTTCTAGGAGTTCTGTGGTTTCAGTCTGACATTTAAGTCTATTACCCATTTCAAGTTAATTTTTGTGAGTGGTGTGAGAGGGGTTTTAGTATTTGTTTAATTGTTGCTTTTTAGTGCATTATGAAGTTTAAAATAAGCAGAATGAATTAGAATTCCACAATAGAGGTTTGGGAATAATAGGAGCAGAAAGGTGGAGTGGAAAAGTTGATGACTAAGGTAGGAGTAAGGAATGGCTTTATGGAGATGAAGTATGAAGTGAGATTTTAAGGACAAGGACATTATCAATCTGTCTAAATTCTTATTACTCATTAAAATCCAGGACAGATGCCTTCTCTGCAACGAAGACATTTGTCTTGCCCCACCTCAAGTGATCTGCCCCCCTTTTGAACCTCCATGGTGTTTTCTTTCTTTCTTTTTTTTTTTTGAGACGGAGTCTCACTCTGTCACCCTGGCTGGAGTGCAGTGGCGCCATCTCGGCTCACTGTGAGCTCCGCCTCCCCGGTTCACGCCATTCTCCTGCCTCAGCCTCCCAAGAAGCTGGGATTACAGGCGCCTACCACCACACTGGGCTAATTTTTTGTATTTTTAGTAGAGACAGGGTTTCACTGTGTTAGCCAGGATGTTCTCGATCTCCTGACCTCGTGGTCTCCCAGCCTCGGCCTCCCAAAGTGCTGGGATTGCAGACATGAGCCACTGCGCCCGGCCCCATGATGTTTTCTTTCTTAGGGCCTTACCATGGTCTGTTACAGCCCTGGGTGTACATGAAGTGATCATCAAATATTGTTACATTGAATTATTGTTATATGCATAGCTAAGCACTTGCCTCTATCCTTACCTAATTGCAAGCTCTTTTAGTGCATGAGTTGTGTCTTCACAGTTCTCTAGTGCCTACAACACACCAGGTTCCATGCCAGGCACCCCACAAATGCTTACAGGCAATTGATAAAGAAGATATCATTGAAATTTTATTTTATTTATCTTATTTTTAATTTTTTAAATTATTTTATTTCTTTTCTTTTTTTTAAATTATACTTTAAGTTCTAGGGTACATGTGCACAACATGCAGGCTTGTTACATATGTATACATGTGTCATGTTGGTGTGCTGCACCCATTAACTTGTCATTTACATTAGGTATATCTCCTAATGCTATCCTTCCCCTCTCTCCCAACCCCACGACAGGCCCTGGTGTATGATGTTCTCCTTCCTGTGTCCAAGTGTTCTCATTGTTCAATTCTCACCTATGAGTGAGAACATGTGGTGTTTGGTTTTTTGTCCTTGTGACAGTTTCCTGAGAATAATGGTTTCCAGCTTCATCCATGTCCCTACAAAGGACATGAACTCATCCTTTTTTTATGGCTGCATAGTGTTCCATGGTGTATATGTGCCACATTTTCTTAATCCAGTCTATCATTGATGGACATTTGGGTTGGTTCCAAGTCTTTGCTATTGTGAATAGTGCCACAGTAAACGTACGTGTGCATATGTCTTTATAGCAGCATGATTTATAATCCTTTTGGTATATACCCAGTCATGGGATGGCTGGGTCAAATGGTATTTCTGTTCCAGATCCTTGAGAAATTGCCACACTGTCTTCCACAATGGTTGAACTAGTTTACAGTCCCACCAACAGTGTAAAAGTGTTCCTATTTCTCCACATCCTCTCCAGCACCTGTTGTTTCCTGACTTTTTAATGATTGCCATTCTAACTGGTATGAGATGGTATCTCATTGTGGTTTTGATTTGCATTTCTCTTATGGCCAGTGATGATGAGCATTTTTTCATGTGTCTGTTGGCTGCATAAATATCTTCTTTTGAGAAGTGTCTGTTCATATCCTTTGCCCACTTTTTGATGGGATTGTTTGATTTTTTCTATTTTTTCTTGTAAATTTGTTTGAGTTCTTTGTAGGTTCTGGATATTAGCCCTTTGTCAGATGAGTAGATTGCAAAAATATTCTCCCGTTCTGTAGGTTGCCTGCTCACTCTGATGGTAGTTTCTTTTGCTGTGCAGAAGCTCTTTAGTTTAATTAGATCTCATTTGTCAGTTTTGGCTTTTATTGCCATTGCTTTTGGTGTTTTAGACATGAAGTCCTCACCCATGCCTATGTCCTGAATGGTATTGCCTAGGTTTTCTTCTAGGGATTTTATGGTTTTAGGTCTAACATTTAAGTCTCTAATCCGTCTTGAATTAATTTTTGTATAAGATGTAAGGAAGGGATCCAGTTTCAGCTTTCTACATATGGCTAGCCAGTTTTCCCAGCACCATTTATTAAATAGGGAATCCTTTCCCCATTTCTTATTTTTGTCAGGTTTGTCAAACATCAGGTGGTTGTAGATGTGTAGTATTATTTCTGAGGGCTCTGTTCTTTTCCATTGGTCTATATCTCTGTTTTGGTACAGTACCATGCTGTTTTGGTTACTGTAGCCTTGTAGTATAGTTTGAAGTCAGGTAGCATGATGCCTCCAGCTTTGTTCTTTTTGCTTAGTATTGTCTTGGCAACAAGGACTCTTTTTTGGTTCCATATAACTTTAAAGTAGTTTTTTCCAATTCTGTGAAGAAAGTCATTGGTAGCTTGATGGGGATGGCATTGAATCTATAAATTACCTTGGGCAGTATGGCCATTTTCACCATATTGATTCTTCCTATCCATGAACATGGAATGTTCTTCCATTTGTTTGTGTCCTCTTTTATTTTGTTGAGCAGTGGTTTGTAGTTCTCCTTGAAGATGTCTTTCACATCCCTTGTAAGTTGGATTCCTAGGTATTTTATTCTCTTTGAAGCAATTGTGAATGGGAGTTCAGTCATGATTTGCCTCTCTGTTTGTCTGTTATTGGTGTTTAGGAATGCTTGTGATTTTTGCACATTGATTTTGTATCCTGAGACTTTGCTGAAGTTGCTTATCAGCTTCGGGCTGAGATGATGGGGTTTTCTAAATATACAATCATGTCATCTGTAAACAGGGACAATTTGACTTCCTCTTTTCTTAATTGGATACCCTTGATTTCTTTCTCCTGCCTGATTGCCCTGGCCAGAACTTCCAACACTATGTTGAATAGGAGTGGTGAGAGAGGGCATCCCTGTCTTGTGCCAGTTTTCAAAGGGAATGCTTCCAGCTTTTGCCCATTCAGTATGACATTGGCTGTGGATTTGTCATAAATAGCTCTTGTTATTTTGAGATACGTCCCATCAATACCTAATTTATTGAGAGTTTTTAGCATGAAGGGCTGTTGAATTTTGTCAAAGGCCTTTTCTGCATCTTTTGAGATAATCATGTGTTTTTGTCTTTGGTTCTGTTTATATGCTGGATGATGTTTTTTAATTTGCATATGTTGAACCAGCCTTGCATCCCAGGGATGAAGCCCACTTGATTATGGTGGATAAACTTTTTGATGTGCTGCTGGATTCAGTTTGCCAGTATTTTATTGAGGATTTTTGCATCAATGTTCATCAAGGATATTGGTCTAAAATTCTCTCTCTTTTTTTTTTTTTTTTGTCTCTGCCAGGCTTTGGTATGAGGATGATGTTGGCCTCATAAAATGAATTAGGGAGGACTCCCTCCTTTTCTATTGATTGGAATAGTTTCAGAAGGGATAGTACCAGCTTCTCCTTTTCCCTTTGGTAGAGTTCAGCTGTGTATTTGTCTGGTCCTGGACTTTTTTTGGTTGGTAGGCTATTAATTATTGCCTCAATTGTAGAGCCTGTTATTGGTCTAAAGTAAGGAAACCAAGGCTCAATCACACAGGAAGTTAAGCACATGGGCCAAGATTGGAATCTATTTCTATTGGACTCGAAATGTCTGCTCTTAACTTCATACCATACTACATCTGTTTGTACATTTAGGGAATCTAGTAAAATGCTCAATAACTATTTGGGATTGAATTTACTGAATGAACTGAATGTGTCTCATTCAGTGGCAAGCAAAACTAGAGCAAAGCCCTACAATAATTGGGCTTGGGGTAGTGA
The DNA here is from genome assembly GCF_008728515.1 of Papio anubis. NCBI lineage: Eukaryota > Metazoa > Chordata > Mammalia > Primates > Cercopithecidae > Papio > Papio anubis. The sequence goes on from NC_044976.1 coordinate 122,730,090, forward strand.
TATAAAAAACCAAAAAGACAAACAAAAACAGTTGCTAGGGACACCCAATCAGGGAGCCACCAGCACGTGTCCCTTTTCACATCAATTAACTGTTTCAGCAGAAGCTGGTGACCAGTCTATACAACGAAAGTATTACTTGTTCACTGGGTAGAGAGTGCCAAATTGTGACCTGTTGTTTTTGCAACAGTATTTGTCACTTTGCTTAGACATCTAACTCTTAAGGAGGGAATGTCTTATGGAATCCGTTGACCAGCAGGCGGCACTAGAACAGCATGGAATATTTTTCTCCAATTTGCATCCAGGGTGTTTTCAGCCTCTGGAATATTTACTTAACCAGGCTAGCTGATTGAGCTAGATATTTAGTTTTGAAATCATAGCATTACAGTCTTGAAGGAGACATTATAGATTACATTGTGTCAGCTCCTCATTTTAAGGATGAGAAAACTGGAGCATAGTCTGGTGACACACATGACCCAAGGTTAGATGTGGTATTAGTTACAGTGCCAGAATTAGAATTCAAGTTTCCTTACTCCCAGTCCAGGACTCTCTCTCTCTTTGACTGATGCTACTTAAAAAATCTTTTAAATTTTATCTTAAATTTAATAATTCCTCCTTCACTGAAGTATAATTGATAAACAAAATTGTATAAATTTAAGGTGTACAACCTGATGACTTGATATACATATGTATTGTGAAATGATTATCTTTATCAAGTTAATTAAAGCATAATTACCTTTTGTAGAACTGGACACTGTCATTTGCAGCAACATGGATGGAACTGGAGATCACTATGTTAAGTGAAATAAACCAGGCACATTGCATATTCTCACTTATTTGTGGGATATAAAAATCAAAACGATTGAACACATGGAGATAAAGAGTAGAAGGATGGTGACCAGAGGCTGATAAGGGTAGTGTGGGGTTGGGGGGAGGTGGAGACGGTTAATAGGTACAAAAATATTTTGAAGAATGAATAATACCTAGTATTTTATAACACATCCAAACGACTAGAGTAAAAATAATTTGATTGTACATTTAAAAGTAACTAAGAGTATAATTAAGTGGTTTGTAACACAAAGAATAAATGCCTGAGGGGATGGATACCCTATTTTCCATGATGTGATTATTATGTGCTGCATGCTGTACTGAAGTATTCAATGTATCCCATAAATATATATACCAACTATGTACCCACACATATTAGAAATAAAAATTGTTAAAAGTTATCTTTTTCTTTTGTGGTGGGAACATTTCAGATTTATTCTCTTAGCAAATTTCGTTTTTTATCAGAATACCATCAAATTTCGAGTATACAATACAGTATTGTTAAGTACAGTTGCTATGCTATACATTTAGATCTCCAGAACTTATTAATCTTAGGACTGAAAGTTTGTATTCTTTGATCAATATCTCTCTATTTCTCCACTGCTCAGTTCCCAGCAGCCACCATTCTACTCTCTGCTTCTATGATTCTGACTTTTTTAGATTTTACATGTGAGTCATACAGTATTTGTCTTTCTCTAACTGACTTATTTCCCTTAGCATAATACCCGCAAGCTTCATCCATGTTGCTGCAAATGGTAAGATATCCTTTTTTTATGGCCGATTACAGAACACACACACACTCACACACACACACTCACACCACAATTTTTTATTTATTATTATTATTATACTTTAAGTTCTAGGGTACATGTGCATAACGTGCAGGTTTGTTACATACCTATACTTGTGCCATGTTGCTGTGCTGCACCCATCAATTCGTCAGCACCCATCAACTCGTCATTTACATCAGGTATAACTCCCAATGCAATCCCTCCCCCTTCCCCCCTCCCCATGATAGGCCCCGGTGTTAATCCATTCATGCATTAACTCACACTTAGGTTGTTTCCATTTCTTGGCTATTGTGAATAGGGCTGCAATGAACATGAGAGGGCAGACATCTCTTGGGAGATACTGATTTCATTTCCTTCAGATATGCACCCAGAAATGGGATTGCTGCATCATATGGTAGTTCTATTTTAAATTTTTGTGGAACTTCCATACTGTTTTACATAATGGCTTTACTAGTTTACATTCCCACCAACAGTGTACAAGGATTCCTTTTTGTCCACATCCTCCCTGACACTTGTTATCTCCTGTTTCTTTGACAGTAGCCATCCTAACAGGTGCTAGCTCATTGTAGTTTAGATTTGCATTCTTCTAGGAGTTCTGTGGTTTCAGTCTTACATTTAAGTGTATTATCCGTTTCAAGTTAATTTTTGTGAGTGGTGTGAGAGGGGGTTTTGGTATTTGTTTAATTGTTGCTTTCAGTGCCTGTTTCTCTTAAGAATGCATGTTACTTTTTAAGAGATTGTATTTTAACAGTAAGTACTCAGGAAATGCTCAAGTTAGACTCCTACTGCCTTAGTAAGTCTCATAATAAGTTAGCTAATAAAAATGGTGCAAATTCATTTTCTGCTTGTTTCTCAAAGAAAACAGGAGACATGTCAGCTTCTTAATGACCTTACCGTTTTTTTTTTTGTTTTTTTTTTTAAGGAAGGATGAAATACATAACAGAAACACCAGAAGAACACTTGTATATGCTGACATCAGAAAGAAAAATGTACACAGTTCAGTCAGAGTACCTGAAAATCAACAGTAGAAAGAAGGATTTGTCACTGAGGGATGACTAGAGAAGATAAGTTTTGAATTGGACTTTCCAGGAGTTGATGGTTAGGAATTGTTGGGTTTGAACTCCAAAGGAGAAGAAGAAGTAAGGAAATGTCTAAGGAGTGAGAAAATAGAATGGTCACAACCGGAGATCTTACAATTCAGGGAGGGCATTGGTGGTGCTGAGGGAAACCTAGCTACCTTTTAGGGGTGTTTTTAAAGTGAGGCTTGTTGGGATGTGGTGCACAGGAAATCTGAGAGAGAAAAATGTTGGGTACTATGTATTGGGAGAAGGAGAGGTGAATGAAAGCAACATTACCAGAAGGATATGACAGTGGGCATAGAATGGGGGTGCCAGACTTGGAGGAAAAGAGTCATGATGTGATGGAGAGAGTCTGTTCAGTTGAATTTGATTTGGCAAGCATCCACCAAATATTTACCTGAACTATTCTAGATGATACAATGATATACAGAATAAGGTATGAACCTTTTCTTGAAGAAATGTGTGTTAGTTTTGTGTTGCTATAAAGGAGTGCCTGAGACTGGGTAATTCATTTAAAAAAAGAGGTTTATTTGGCTCATGGTTCTGCAGGCTGTACAAGCAGCATGATGCCAGCATCTACTTTCTTTCTGGTGAGAACCTGAGGAAGCTTACAATCATGGCAGAAGGCAAAGGGAGAATAGGTGTACCACATAGCAAGAGAGAGAGCAAGAGAGAGAGAGGAGGAGGTGCCAACCTGCTTCAAACAACAGCTCTCACATGAACTAACAGAATGAGAACTCATTCATTACCCAGGAGGGCACAAAGCCATTTATGAAGGATATGCCCCCATGACCCAAACACCTCCCACTAGGCTTCACCTCCAACACTGGGGAATACATTTTGACATGAAATTTGGAGGGAACAGACATTCAAATCATACTATTTTACCCCTAGCCCACCAAATCTTGTGTTCTTCTCACATTGAAAAATATAATCATCTCTTCCCAACAGCCCCAGAAAGTCCTAACTCATTCCAACTCAAGTCCAAAGTTCAAAGTCTCTCCTGAGACTCAAGACAAGTTCCTTTCACCTATGAGCTTGGAAGATACAAAACAAGTTACTTACTTCCAATATATAATGGTGGCACAGGCATTGGGTAAACATTCCCATTCCTTGGCCAGGTGTGGTGGCTCATGTCTGTAATCCCAATACTTTGGGAGGCCAAGGCAGGTGAATCACAAGGTCAGGAGTTTGAGACCAGCCTGGCCAACATGGTGAAACACTGTCTCTACCAAAGGTACAAAAAATTAACTGGGCATGATAGCGCATGCCTGTAATCCCAGCTACTCAGGAGGCTGAGGCAAGAGAATTGCTTGAATCCGGGAGGTGGAGGTTGCAGTGAGCCAGGATCATGCCACTGCACTCCAGCCTGGGTGACAGGATGAGACTCCATCTCAAAAAGCAAACAAAAAATCCCACTCTGAAAGGGAGAAATTGGCCAAACAAAGGGGGATTGGCCCCACACAAGTCTGAAACCCAGGAGGGCAGGCGTTAAACCCTAAAGTTTCAAAATAATCCTTAACTCCATGTCCCACATCCAGGGCACGCTGATGCAAAGGGCAGGCTCCCAAGGCCCTGTGGCTTTGCAGGGTGCAGCCCCTGTGACTGCTCTTGTGGGTAAGAATTGAGCGGCTGTGGCTTTTCCACGCTCAGAATTTAAGCTTCTGGTGGCTCCACCTGGGCACTTGGGCTTTCCCATACATCCTCTGAAATCAAGGTGGAAGCTGCCAAGCCTCCTTAATGCTTGCATTCTGTGCACCTGCAGGCTTAACACCATGTGGACACCTCCAAGACTATGGCTTGCACTCTTTGGAGCAGGGCCTAAGCTGTATCTGGGGCCCTTAGAGTCCCAGTTGGAGCCAGAGCAGCCTGAATGCAGAGAGCAGTGTCCTGAGGCTTCACAGCACAGCAGTGTCCTGGACCTGGCCTTTGAAACCATTCTTTCCTCCCAGGCCTCTGGGCTTATGATGGGAGGAGCTGTTCTGAAGACTTCTCAGATAGCTTTGGGGCTTTTTTTTTCATTGTGTTGACTATTAGCAATGTACTTCCATTTAGGCATTCAAATCTGTTTAGCAAGTAGTTGCTCTGCAGCCTGCTTGAATTCCTCTCCTAAAAAGCCTCTTCTGTACTACAGGGCCAGGTAGCAAATTTTCTGAATTTTTAGGCTCTGATTTCCTTTTAATTAGAAGTTCCAACTTTAAGTCACTTCCTTGCTCTCATATCTGATCATAGTGTGTTAGAAGCAGCCACACCACATCTTGAATGCTTTGCTGTTCAGAAATTTCTTCTACCCGATACTAGATCCCTAGCAGCCAAGCTCTTTGTTACAGTGTAACAAGGGTGACCTTTGCTCCAGTTCCTAATAAGTTTCTCATTTCCATCTGAGACCTCATCAGCCTGGCCTTCACTGTTCATATTTTGATGAGTATTTTGGTCACAACCACTTAGCAAGTCTCTGAGAAGTTCCAAACTTTCCCTCATCTTCCTGTCTTCTTCTGAGACCTCTAAATTCTTCCAATTTCTGCCCCTTACCCAGTTCCAAAGCTGTTTCCACATCTTCAGGTATCTTTATAGCAACACCCCACTGTCAGTACCAATTTTCTATATTAGTACATTTTGCATTGTTATAAGAAATAATAAGAGACTGGGTAATTTATAAAGAAAAGAGGTTTATTTTGGATGATAAATCTTCAGATTGTACAAGAAGTGTGATGCCAGCATCTACTTCTGGTGAAAGCATTAGGAAGCTTTTAGTCATGGTGGAAAGTGAAGGGCAAACAGGCATATCACATGGCAGGAGACAGAGCAAAAGAGAGAGGGAAGAGGTCCCAGGCTCTTTTAAACAACCAGATCTCACATGAACTCATGGAGTGAGAACTCACTCATTACCACAAGGACAGCACCAAGCCATTCATGAAGAATCTGCCCCCATGACCCAAGTACCTCCCACTAGGCCCCACCTCCAACATTGGGAATCACACTTTAACATGAGATTTGGAAGAGACACACACCCAAATCATATCAAAATGTATTAGTTAAGGTTCTATTGAAATAATTTAGGAGAAGAAAAGATGATACATACCAGGTAAATGAGCAAGGAGCGATCAGATTATAAATCACTTTTGCGTATATCATCTGTATTTATCTCTAAGAAACTTTGGAATTTTTAAACTTTGGAATTTTTTCTTCAGCTTGTATTTTAGCTTTAGAGGGTACATGTGTAAGTTTGTTACATAGATATATTGTGTGACACTGAGGTTTGGGGTATGAATCCCATCATCCAGGTGTTGAGCTTAGTACCCAAGCTTAGTACTCAGGAAATGCTCAAAACAGGAAGTTTTTCAATCCACACTTCTTTCCCTCCTTCCCCGCTCCAGTGGTCCCCAGTGTATATTGTTCCCATCTTTATGTCCATGTGTACTCGGTGTTTAGCTCCCACTTATAAGTGAGAACATGTCATATTTTGTTTTCCATTTCTGCATTAATTTGCTTAGAATAATGGCCTCTAGCTGCATCCATGTTGCTGCAAAGGACACAATTTTGTTTGTTTCTATGGCTGTGTGGTATTCCACGGTGTATATGTACTACATTTTCTTTATTCAATCCACCGTTAATATGAATCTAGGTTGATTCCATGTCTTTGCTATTGTGAATAGTGCTGCAATAAACATATAAGTACATGTGTGTTTTTGGTAGAAGAATTTATTTTCTTTTGGATATGTACCCGGTAATGGGATATAGCTCTGTTTTAAGTTCTTTGAGAAATCTTCAAACTGCTTGCCATGGTGGTTGAATTAATTTATATTCCAACAACAGTGTATAAGTATTCTCTTTACCCACAGCCTTGCCAGCATCAGTTATTTGTTGACTTTTTAATAACAGCCATTCTGACTGGTGTGAGATTGTATCTTATTGTGGTTTTGATTTGCATTTCTCTGATGATTAATGATGATGAACATTTTTTCATGTTTGTTGGCTGGCTGCTTGTATATCTTCTTTTGAAAAGTGTTTGCTCATGTTCTTTGCCAATTTTTAAATGCGGTTATTTGTTTTTCTCTAGTTGGTTTAAGTTCCTTACAGATATTGAGTATTGGACCTTTGTTGGATTAATAGTTTGAGAACATTTTCTCCCATTTTGTAGGTTTTCCATTTACTCTGTCCTCAGCTTCTTTTGCTGTTCTGAAGAGCTCTTTAGTTTGATTGGGTTCCACTTGTTAATTTTTGATTTTTTAAACTGGATTTTTAAACCCCGTTTTACAGATGAGAAAACTGAGACTTAAAGAGACAAATTTTTAAGATCATAAAATTGGTAAGTGGTAAAACTAGGTCTTAAATGTAAGTCTTTTTAAAATTTTAAATCTCAACTTTATATATATAATTGGTCAGTCACTGTGCTTGATGTGAAATATACAACTGTGAATAAGATGCAATTTCTGTCTTCTGGGACCTTATTGCTTGATGGGAAACAGATGAGTTTAAAATTTGCTTCAATGCAATCTGATAAGCTCTATGCTGATGATAGGTGCAGAAGGTGACATCAGTCCCAAGAAAGGGGAGGATTTTGGCAGGCAAAGATCAGGACAGCATCTAAGTGTAGAAATTGTATAAGCAATGACATGGAGGCTAGAAAGTTGTCCTGTTAAGTTGGAGTCTAGGGGCATTGTTGGAAACTGAGTTGGAAATGTACACTGAAGCCAGATCATGGAGGGCTTCTATGAGCATTCAACCAACACTTATTTTTTGGATGTACATCATGACAAGCTATTGTCTGAAATGCAGAGATTACAGCAGCAAACAAGACAAACAAAATCCTTGTTCTTATGGGCCTTACATTCCAGTAGGGAGAAAAAGACAATAAATGAGTAACATAAAAACAAGGTATCAAATATGAAAAGTGTTAAGAACATTGGCAGCACAAATGAGGAATATGTGGTAGAGAGTGATTGGGGTGATACTGTTTTAGAATAAATGCCAGAGAAAGCTTCTCTCACGAGGCAACTTTTTAACCAAGACCTGAATGAAATAAGGATTGAGCCACACCAAGATTGAGAAGAAGACTATTCTGATCAAAAGAAATAGCTGGTTCAAAGGTCTCCAGGTGGGGATCAGCTTGTCCTGCTAGAATCATGGGAAGAAGGCCAGAGTGATTAGAAAACAGTGATGCAGAGGAGAATGGTGAAAGATGATGCTTTGCAGGGCCCCATCCTATAGGAAAGTCCTGAGAATAAAGTAGGATTTTATTCTCAATGTGGAGGGAAGCTACTGGGAATTTCAAGTAGGGAGTGGCACAATGTGGTCTACCTTTTTAAAAGGGATAGGGAGTCCCATCAGGAAGCTGTACTCTAGGAGAGGTGGCCTGGAGTGGGATGACGGGAGTAGAGTTGAAAAGAATCATGGATTTGGGCTGTTTTGTGTTTTGAGACAGAAAAAAAAGGACTTGGCACATAGATGATGCACTGATTGTTGAGCAGCTTCCAGCTTTTGAGTTCTTTCACCCTGATTCTCCACCTTCTGATTTAGTTTGCTGGGGAGAGTTTAAGTTACAGAGAATATTTGTGTAGGAGACTCTTCCTACACATGAACACATGTGTCATTTAAACAGCAGCCAACATATGGGCATTCTCACTGATCTTGAGGCCCAGGACAAGCCATGGCCCTTTGCATTTTTCTCTGTCCCCCAGGATCACAGTCCTAGCTTAGATGCCTTTCTTCTAAGTCCTTCTTAGGACTCTTTCTCAGTCCTTCTAGGTATAGCTACTTACATCCTTGGTGTCATAACAGTAATTTTCTTATACTTATGACATTGTGCCTTGCATAATGGTTGTTTGCTGTATATATTGGTCTTACTATATTTTTATTTTCTTCAGGAAAGCAGCTATTATTATGAGTTATCATATTCTTCCTATGGTAAATACAACATTCCTATCTCCTTCTATATTTCCTAGACTTATTTGCAGCTAGAGTTCTAGATGTGAATTAATGTTTTTCCAGTTAAGCATATTTGCATGATATTTGGAAGGTGAAAGTGAGTTAGAGACCATCACACCAAGATTTTGGCTTTTTGTTTTTTTTTGTAAATAAGGTTATAGAGACAGGTTGATAGGCAATTTTGGCAGCAATGTCAGAGGCTTCTGAATCACATGTTTCTGATTTTTGGATTGCAAGTCTGGTAATGTATTGAACTCAATAGTCCCTGGGGTTGATTTCTAATTTCTAATAATTCAGCCCTTATTGTTCTAGGCAGTAAAGCCCTTATTGTTTAAAAGACCTAAAAAGGTTAGTTTTGTTCCTTGAGCCATAACTAAATGAGGAGTTACTTCAGTCTCTCTTGTTTGAGTCTCTCTTGTTTGAGTCTCTCTTGTTTGAGTCTCTCTTGTTTGTCCCAGTCTCTCTTGTTTGTCCCTGTGGTTTATATGCAGTAGATGCCCAATTAATGTCCAGTTGAATTTATTACAAAGCCAGACTTATTTCCTCCATCTGTCCACTTATTCAAAAACAATTAGTACCACTAGACATCACTGGCTATATTAAGTGCTGAGCAGTACAAAGTTGAGTAAGATATGGTCTTATTCCCAGTTTTCCAGGAGAGAAAATTACCATAGAGTGTGGGCCAAATGATATAACAGAAGTGAGTGTGAACTTAGAGAAAGCAGAGTTTGGAGTGTCCAGAAAGTCTGCTTAGAAGAGGTGAGGTTTTAGTTGGGACCCAGAGGATGCCTAGGGTTTTTTTCAGGCAGAAAATAGCAGGGAGGAATTCCATGCTGATGGGATGGCATATTCAAAGATATGAATTCATGAAAGATCAAGTGTACTAAGAAAAGCTTAAGTCCTTGGTGTGACTGGAGCATTGGATGCTCCTGGGAGGGGCCTCTCATGTGACTAGGCTGGGTAGGTCATCTGATCAGATAGTGAGGCTTATGTGACACATTGAGGGATGTATATTTTTTTCTCAAGTCACTGGGGAGCCACTGAGGAGAAGGGCCATTAAGGCAGTGGAGATGAAGACGTGAGAAGAGATTCAAAAGTTATGGGGATGTAGAGTTGGGAAGACTCAATAACAATTTGAATGTGGCAGTGAGGGAGTGGTAAAGGTAAAATATGACTAAGTAGAGGGAGGAGGAGCTGAAAATTATATTTAGATCAGTTTCATTTTGACTCTTTGTTATTTGTTTAGTATTGATTCTTATTTTTTTTCAGTGCCCAGGAACTCAGGGAACAAAGACATTTTAGAAATCAAGAAATAAGGTGTTATTTTTGGGAAATGGCTCAAAAGTGAAAATAGCACAATCTTCCCACAGTGAAGAAAGAAAGGAGTCATGAAGGTCATTGCTCATCAATTATTTATTAGATATTTTAATACAATTCATAATCTGCACATAGATTTTCTTGAGAAGAGTTTTCAGGTCTTAGGAGCTATAGATCAACAGTTCTGATCCCCTGGAATTTGCAAACATGTGACATATACTTTCTCTCTGTTTTATATAATCAGAAACTAGAAAGGTATTGAGTTGGAATGGGTTCATTCAGCTCTAGTGATAGGCACTATTGGACAGTCCCTCTGGTGTGGAATAAGAGCCTGGCATGGGAGATGTAGTAAACATCAGAGATGCACTCTATGTTCTCAGCTCTCCTAGCAGCCTTGAACTGAGTTTCATTCTAGTCTAGACTATGAGGCTTGAAATTCCTGATGTTTTATCCACAGGATCCAAAGCTCACCAAACCTACGGTTCCTATCCTTGGATGTAATATAAATCTTCAGAATATCTTTTCTGTTTCTGAACTTTAGGGAGAAGTGTTCTACTGTTCTACCTTTCAATGATTCAACCAGGTCTCAGAGGTCAAAGCAGGAAATGATTTAAATACCTAAACTGATCAACATTAAGATATGATTATTTCACCCAATTTACCACCTAGATTTCACTGAATCAGAAAACCCTAGAATTGCTGCTCAAAAAACCAAAAAGCCCTTACATGAATACTAGTACTCAAAAACATCCTTGCAGGTAGATACAGCAGAGGATAGAGGGAAGAAATACATTCTTGATCTTTTAAGTAGAATTAAAGGTGAACTCAACATATAGGTTTCTTTTTTGCCTTTGTGTTGCTTTACCTCTGGTGCTCACATAGACTAGTATCGATAGGATTTCTGCTCTTGCACATAGTCATAGAGGGGGTTGGGAACAGTAGCTGCCTTGATAGGGTGACCACGCTGTTCTCTGCTTTGGGGCCTCCCACTGCTCTGGGTTGGATAGAAGGATGGCTCAGTGTGTCTTTTCTGTGAACCTTGGCTCTGGTCATCCTCATTCATGTGGAATTTTTCTCTGTTAGGACAGCTTCTCTGGGTCACTTGGGATTTTTGATTCTGAGATCCTTGATATCTCTCTTTCTCCTCATAGTTTTGTCTATTATGTTGTTGCTGATGGTTTTGATCCTCTTCATGGGTTTGCCCGTCTCGTCTTTGACTGTTCTGCCCATCTTCATGGGTTTGCCTGTCTCGTCTCTGGTGGGTCTGCTCATCTTCATAGGTTTGCCTGTCTCGTCTCTGACGGTTCTGCTCATCTTCATGGGTTTGCCTGTCTTGTTTCTGGTAGTTCTGCTCATCTTCATGGGTTTGCCTGTCTCGTCTCTGGTGGTTCTGCTCATCTTCATGGGTTTGTCTGTCTCGTCTCTGATGGTTCTGCTCATCTTCAGGGGTTTGCCTGTCGTGTGTCCCACATGGACCTTCCTGACCCTCATGACTGTGTCTATCCCAACTTTGATGGCCCTGCTCTTCCTCTGCCCAGTGGCTCTGCCCCTCACCATGACTCTGCCTGGTCTTGGCCTGTCTGTGGCCCTGCTCATTACTGCATGATTGCCAGTCTCTCCCTTTGTGACAAAGTGGTCTTTCTTGTTGAATGTGTGCTAAGAGTTTGTGTTGGTGGTGTTGGCTATCCTCTTCAGGCTCCCATACCTGGTGGCTGTTCTCCTGTGAGTCCCTAGACTGGAATCCCTGTCCCTGGTTTTGGTACCCTTTCTGTCCTGGAGTCTGTTGACTTAGCCTCCCTGATCTTCCTGATTGTTCAACATAAGAGGCTTTTCTTGTTCCTTCGGTTCCTTGGAAGTACTTATTTTGCCCTTGTATTTCCCCAGTCTGTGATTGAACATAGCATGAACTCTGGCCTTGTCTGTCTGTCTGACCATAGTATGATAACTCTGACTTTGTTTGTCTGTCTGACCATAATGGGAACTCTGGCCTTGTCTGTCTGTCTGACCATAATGATAACTTTGCCCTTGTCTGTCCATCTGACTGTAGTGGGAACTCTGGCCTTGTCTGTCTGTCTGACCATAGTGGGAACTCTGGCCTTGTCTGTCTGTCTGACCATAGTGGGAACTCTGGCCTTGTCTGTCTGTCTGACCATAGTGGGAACTCTGGCCTTGTCTGTCTGTCTGACCATAGTGGGAACTCTGGCCTTGTCTATTTGTCTGACCATAGTGGGGACTCTGGCTTTGTCTGTCTGGCTGACCATAGTGGGAACTCTGGCCTTGTCTGTCTGTCTGACCATAGTGGGGAACTCGGGCCTTGTCTGTTTGTCTGACCATAGTGGGGACTCTGGTCATGTCTGTCTGTCTGACCATAGTGGGGACTCTGGTCATGTCTGTCTGTCTGACCATAGTGGGAACTCTGGCCTTGTCTGTCTGTCTGACCATAGTGGGAACTCTGGCCTTGTCTGTCTGTCTGACCATAGTGGGGACTCTGGCCTTGTCTGTCTGTCTGACCATAGTGAGAACTTTGGCCTTGTCTGTCTGTCTGACCATAGTGGGAACTCTGGCATTGTCTGTGTGTCTGACCATAGTGGAAACTCTGGCCTTGTCTGTCTGGCTGACTGTAGTGGGAACTCTGGCCTTGTCTGTCTGTCTGACCATACTGATAACACTGGCCTTGTCTGTTCGTCTGACCATAGTGGGAACTCTGGCCTTGTCTGTCCATCTGATTGTAGTGGGAACTCTGGCCTTGTCTGTCCATCTGACTGTAGTGGGAACTCTGGCCTTGTCTCTCTGTCTGACTGTAGCGGGAACTCTGGCCTTGTCTGTCCATCTGACCGTAGTGGGAACTCTGGTCTTGTCTGTCTGTCTGACCATAATGATAACTCTGGTCTTGTCTGTCCATCTGACCACAGCCTAATTCCTGACCCAGCCTCCCAGACTGTCCACAATAAGAGCCTGATTTCTGTTGATTTGTTCGGTTAAAGTGAGAGTCTTGTCCAAATGTTTCAGGCTGTTGTGCAAGTCTTTCAGACTGACCATAATGAGAATCCTGAACTGGTTTTTCACACCCATTTAAGGCAAAGATATGTCCCTGCCATTTAGTCTGGCCCCTGGTAGATTTGTGACTCACTTTTTTACCAGAACCAGAGCTGGAGTCTTGACTTTGTCTCTCTGACTGATCAAAGCTGAAATCCTTGTCTTGTCTCTCAGACTGATTGTGGTGAGAATCTCTGTCTTGTCTCTCAGGCTGACCATGGTGGGAATCTCTGTCTTGTCTCTCAGGCTGACCACTGTGGGAATCTCTGTCTTGTCTCTCAGGCTGACTGTGGTGGGAATCTCTGTCTTGTCTCTCAGACTGACTGTGGTGGGAGTTCTGCCTTTCTTCCTCGTGCCTCTGTCTGTGTTGTGTACCTGTGTTTCCTGGGAACTTACGGTCTTGTGCTCCTTCCTGCCCCCTTTCTTGCTGCGAGGTCCTGCCTCCGTATGACTTATTGTCTAGCTTATGATAGCAGGCTTGGACCAACTGGAACACCAACAAGAGGTACTCATGAAAATCAACACGTCCATCTCGGTCTTGATCTAAGAGGTTCAAGATGGTTTCCACAGTCTCTGGGTCATTTGGTCTCTGTTAGGAGATAAAACAAAGAGCAAAATCAGATGCTTTCCTGTGCATAGTAAGATGTGTATTAGTGTTCATGCCTCAATCCATTAGGTACTGCATGGACCTTCCTAGGTTGAAAAACCATTAATCTGAGGTGGTGTCTAGTCTTTGGCGCTAGTCTTTGATCAGTTGGTTCTCAAAACCTTGCTGGATCAATGGGAGCAGGGAGTAGATACACTTATTTAAAATCAGCTCCATTAGTAATTAATTTGATTCATTTCAAAGTTATCCCATTCCATCACAGGCTGTACCCTAGTTGTTTACCTCCTTTTTTTTCTCACTGCACTGTGAGATCCTAGAAGGAGGGGAAGCTGATTTTATTCATGTTTGTATCCCTTGTGCCTAGGGGCGTAGAGCAGGTGCTCAGTGACTCTTTATTGGTTGAATGAATGAATACATGAAAAGATGTGTGGATAGCACTAAAATATAGAAATCAAGGTATGAATCTTAGGTCTTCATCTGAGAAATTATTCCCTATTACCTTGAAGTTATACTCCCTCCTGTTCAAACTCAGATACAAGGAGGTGTGTGTGTGTGTGTGTGTGTGCGCGTGTTTGTGTGTATGCTGGGAGAGAACTACTAAGGAACTGCCTGAAATTCCTTTTGTTATAGGGTGGAGCAAGACCAAATAAAACAATGCATCCAACTCTGGTGCAGGTGTCAGAGTCATTCACACTTGATCCCATGGGGCTATGTGTCTGTGTATCTCACCTGGAGGATGTCTCCAAACTCAGCCAAGAGCAGTTGTTTCAACTCCTCCTTGCATAGTAAGGCACAGTCCCCATTCTGTTTGGCATATTTGTGAAACACCTCGATCACACTGAGTATGCTACTCAGGAGTTGAGCCATTTTGACAAATACAGGTGAACCTAAAAGAAGAAACAAGATTTCTCCTGCCCTTAGGATAATGACCATGAGACAGCATTTCCACAGGGAAAGTGAACCCTCTGGATCTGGGAAAAAGTTTAAGAAGTGAGAGAGCCCCTTCTTAGCTGTACCCCTCCTTTGCCCTGACTCACAGTCAGGGACCAAATATCATTGCTATAGTGGGAGATGGTGCAAACTTGGTTCCCCTGCTATAAAAAGAGACAATTTCTTAAAAAACAAAAAATGCATTGCAGGTGTTTTACATGTCCCATCCTCTACTCCAGGTAGGATTTGCTTGATTGAAACTCTCATATCAGAACAAAAGGAAGGGAGGCCAGGAAGCCCAATAGAGGCAGGGCCAGAAGCTAGCATAGTAGGGCATAATTTTCGACTAACAACTAGCAAACTGGAGGGGGCACTAAACAGATCCCACTGAACAGGTTTCAGTCTTGTAACGAGCCTTTCTTAAGCAAGGAAGAAGGCTGAAAGTCTCTCTTCATGGTCTAAGGAAGCTTTCTGGGAGGCTAAATTCCAGCAAATGCTTCTGGCCTGGATGATTTTGGGACATGTTTATAAAATGAAATCAATGAACATAAAAGCTGTTACAGATAAAAATAGCAAGTGGGTACATAGCCAAATTAAGGGCACAGATTATAGAAGGTGTATATAATCAGTTAGGTCCACATTGGCCATGCTGGGAGACTTGGGTCTTTTGGGACCTAATCTCAATTACATTTTTTTCTTGTGGTACGAAAATTCCAGTTAGTGGGTTTATAGGCCTCCAAACTGAAGCCCTATCTGCAGAGCACATTGAACTGCCCAAAGCATACAAACAGTGATGTCTATAAGAATAAGTGACAAATAATGGATCACATGGGACAAGCTGAGTCCCTTGTAACTCAATGCAATGAGACTTGAGCATTGCTGGGTCCATGGTCCTGGGCCTTGGCCCTAAATTATTAGGTCTTTCCTAACTTGCACAAAAAGTAAATGCTCCACTATGGGAGACTAAGCTATTCATCAATAGTTACAGCCCTCAGTTTTGGGATGCCTAGGACACATTGAAGTGAAGGCACTTGCATTTCACAGGCACAGAAGTAGTCCATCCCAGCTATTGTCATATTCTCAGATAGAGGCAGAGAAAGGAAGCAGAAGGTAACTAAGGCTATTACCCACAAAAATTAGTCTCAGCCCTCCCCAGCCTGGTGCATTATAGGGCACTTGAGAGCCTTGTAGATACTACCAGTGCTCCCCCGTGCATATCTTACCTGCTTGAGGAGGAAGGAGCAGAAGATTCAGGAGTCAGAGAGGATATTGGAAACCTAAAAACTCATCCTATTTATAGGAGTTTTAATTATCCTACCAGGCCATCCCAGGAGACACCCATTCTGTGGCAAAGCCTGAATCACTGTGGTCCCAGCCCAGCTCAGCCCAGCTTGACCTCTCCCTCTGCAAACCGTTTGGTTTATTTACTTCCCCCACTTGCTCATGAACCTGTTTGTCACTACAGTAGGTGACACTGTTTAAGTCCCAGCCCCATTTAATTAGGAGGATGTGTTTGTGTGTGTATGTATTTGTGCTGTGAGGGTCCCGAAAGGCAGAGGTGTTGGCTGAGTTCATCCTTAATATATGTCACTTGCCAATACTAATAGAGGGCAACAGTCAACTCATACTGAAGAAGGATATCTACGTGGTCACTTACAAACATATGTCAAAGTTGGAACTAGAGATTCTATTTATTTGGCCAGAATATAGTCCCTGGAAGAGGTTTCTTTTAGACTAACCTTTTTCTTGTGCTGGTAGATAGTTGGATATTAACCTATTAACTTATTTTGAATTACGATTATTTTTCATTTAACAACTCCACAGGCTAGTTGGGAGAAGTAGACACATAGTCAGCTTTGGGGATGAGGGGTGCTGATGGTGGAAATTCTACCACTTAAGCCTTCTAAGACTTACTACTGAAAAGTTTGAGTTGAGGGACAACATGGAGGTTTATGATATCTGTGAGACAGAAATGCTGCTAGAGACCCCAGCTTCTGTTCATTTCCCATCTCCATGCCCTTAGATGCCAGCACAGTATCTTGAGCATGGGAGATTCTTAGTAAATATTTTTGGGGTAAATGAATTATTGGATTATGGAAGCACTGAAGAATCTTATGTAAGGTGCAAAAAACTGTAGACTCACCTGTATTTCAACATTAGTCTCACATCTAGATCCCTGTTTGGACCTTTTCCTATGTATCCATCAGCCAATCTGTTAATTTTAATAACACTTGCTATTATTTACTGTGTGTTCAGGATTCTACAAGGGAATCACAACAGTGCAGAAAGATTTTAGTTCAGTTGGAATAAAGAAGCTTCGCATAGAAAAATACTTTGAACTCCAGGGATAGGACATGCTAAGTGCTGAGTATTAGAAACCTAGGTGCATGTGCAGTCCTTGTGGCTGGGCCTGGACGTCCCTTAGGAGGTGAGCTTCATGTTGTTCCTGAAAGGATTCAGGTGGGCAGAGAAGAAAGCAAAGGACTTCTGAGTGGGGAGAAGGGAAGAATCAAATGTACTAAGGTGAGAGTTTATATGTTGTGTTTGGATTCAAGTGAGCTGGTAAGTCTGGGTTGAGCAGAGGGATTTAGAAGAGTAGACTTAGAAAATTTTGGATCTGAAAGAGAAATCTAGCCTTAGCTTCTGAATTTTTCAGATAAGGAAACTGAGGTTCAGCTAGGTTGAGTGTATTTGCCAAGGGTTTCACGGGCTATGACTAAAGCGAGGCCTGGTTTACTTGTTTCCTCACTCTAGCCCGATATGCTTTCTGAGACATTCTCTGAGGCAGATTTGGGGCCTACTTTATGGTTTGTTTTAATGAGAAAGGAGAAGCAGGGTTTTGGTCAGGAAAAGTGACATAATCAAAGCATTGTTTAGAGGAAGAATCTAATGGCTCTGTTGTAGGTGGTCAGATGTCTCAGTTTGTCTGGGACTAAGGAGTTTCCCAGGACATGAGACTTTCAGTGGGATAGTTCTGGGCAATCTGGACCAAGTTGGTCACCCTAAACTGTGGTGTACAAAATGAATTGGAAAGAGGAGTACTGGGCAGTGAGGCCAGTTAGGAGTCTATGATATGGCAGGGGTGAGAAGTGACAAGGACTTCGACCTGGATGCAGTAGTTCAAAACTATAGGAAGGTAGATGGATAATAGCAGGAATAAAGGGATGAGGTCTGGGGACAGATTAGAAGAGGGGCAGGGAAAGTGGGAACACTAGGTGAGATTCCAAGTCTTTAAGTCTAGATAACTAGTAGAACTATGGTACACTGAAGAAATGTAACTTCTGAAGGGGGACTGATGGGTCTAAGATCCAGTGCTTCTATTGGCATTTCCCAGGTCTGCCTTTTGTAGTCTTGTTATACTCCCTCCAGCTTGCACCCTTAGCTGTCTGGGGTCTCCCAGCACAGGTCAGGACTTTCTTAAGTCTGTTCATAAATTCTGAGAGCTGGGTCACATTAAGGTTCTCCTTATACTTTTGCGTCTCTACTTAGTGCTCTTCAGTTATGTCTCTTCTCACCTGTTAGAATAAAAGAACTAGGGAGGATTTGGTTGTCCTCAGAGGCAGATAAGAGGAGTGGGGGTGGGATGGACAGGGGTTGAAGACAATAGCCATCATGACACAGAACGACAATATTGTGTCCCCTTTCTCTTGGCATGTTCCGTGGCTCTCTAGCAACTGTTTCTTTTGGTTAGATGGGAAGTTCTCTTTGTTTGATGCTGCAGTGAGAGAAAGACTATGTTCTTAAGAGTCGGATCTGCTATGTGTGCATTCATTTAACACTTAATACATTCTGATAGAATAGGCAGAGAACTATGTTGATCAGCCAATCAGTTAATCAATTAGTATTTGTGACCATACAGAGGGCGCCCTTTGTGGGCACTGAGATAAAATGTAGTCTTTGTCCTTAAAGAACTTTCAATGTCACTGGGATTGAAAATTCAGTCTCACTGGGATACACAAGATCTTTTTCTGTGGTTCAAATTGCTTCACAGGTATTACTGCCATTGATAGGGTAGAGAGGGGTTGACTAGAGGGAAGAAGGGGGAGGCCACAGGGCTAGAAATAAAACACCTTTGAAGGAATCATCAAATGTGACCTTTGTTTCTTTATCTGTAAAAGGAGAGAGTTGGAGCTTTCTTTTGGCATTGACATTCTGAGATTCTGTCATGCCAATCTTAAGGTTAGCAATGGCTTTAGAGGTCATATTTAAACATTGCTCTATTCAGATATTTGATAAAGCCCTCAGAAATTTGTGCTTCTCAGTCTTTCTCTGTGGAAAATGGAGAAGTCAATTATGGGTGTCCTGTTTCTTCATTAACATTTATAAATTTCATGAGGACCTACACTATTTTTAAAAATTATTTTTCAATGTGTTTCGCAGCTTTAAATGCAGTCGTGTTGTGTGACCTTTGGTCTCAAAGGCAAGATGTTTTAAGCTACAATTTATTGAAGTCTTATTGTGTGCTAGGCTCTGCGTTAAGCATTTTATATATATTATCTCCTTAAAAATAATTTCAATTTTTATTTCATATTCCATGGGTATATGTGAAGGTTTATTACATGGGTACACTGCTTGGTGTTGAGCTTTGGGATATGAATAATCCCATTGCCCAAATAGTGAGCATAGCACCCAGTAGTTTTTCAACTCTTTCTCCCCTCTTCCCCCTTCTAGTAGTCCCCAGTGTCTATTGTCATCATTATGTCCCGGAGTACCCGATATTTAGCTCCCACTTATAAGTGAGAATATGTGGTATTTGGTTTTCTGCTCCTGCACTAATTTGCCTAGGATAATGGCCTCCAGCTGCATCTTATGCACCTGACAAAGGTCTAATATTCCAAATCTATAAGAAACTTATTATCTTGTTTAATGCCCACAGAAACTCCATGAGGCAGAGAATATTGTTTTCATTTTTCGAACAAGGACACTGGGCCTCAGAGAAGGATAAGTAACTCGCTCAAGGTCACACAACCTGCAACTGGCTGAGCTGAGGTTTGAACTCATGTCTTCCTAATTCCAAAGCCCTTGTTTGCAGCCCCTATGTTATGTTGCCTCTTTTGGAACAGGACTGGTGATTACTCCCTCCCCAGTGAGAGAAATAACTTTCCACATAGACTGAAGTGAGTAATACCAGGGTGACTTCCTTATGACATATTGTGAAGGAATCTGACCTTGAAATGAGAATCTCCTGACCTTTAACCAGTCAAATATTTATTATTTTCTTATGTTTCTCCAGAACTTAGATGGTTTCAACACTAAAGGACCTTGTAATCTATTTGGGGAGATAAGCCAGATGCTTCTATTTACAGAAACGAAACCCACAGAGAAAAAGAATACCCTTCTCTCTTTACAATTGACTGCTCTGGGCACTGGTTTGACATGAGACTGAAGAAGTTCCATTTGTTGCCCATTCCCTGCAGTTCTTGATCTTATTGTAAGCCTTTGCTGTCCATTTCCCTTGGGATGCAGATGTGCCTAGTGGGTGTGACAGGTACTGTTTTGAGCTAATGGACTTTTCAGGGAGTGTCCTTGTCATATTTTGGCCAAATCATTAAGAATAATTATCATGGAACTCTCAGACTTCCTTTTTCCTTCTTTTGAGATGTTGGGTGTCTATTGAGATTAATCCTACGGGATTCAGAGGATGGCTATTGTATTACAAGGGAAGACCCCTGTGTAATGCTGGGGCAGGCACTTTTTTCCTGCTTGTCCCTTTGGCATTAAGCAGGTGGATAAACTGCAGATGTGGCAAATGAACACCTTCCCCTGGAGAGGAGCGCAGCTAATTAGTAGACATAAAACCCTTTGAGATCTCTAGATATTGAAAGGTCATTTATTATCATCTGCACAAATAAGTTCCCATTTAAAAATCTTTTCTTGTAGGTGAATTACCGTCCTGTTAATTATAGGCCATTTCCCTTTTAATAACATCTGTGGGAGTCAATGGTTTATGAAGGTAACTCTGGTATCAGCAATATTTTTACTCTGTCAGAAAATGTGTTCTGAGCCCAAGGAAGGAAGCCTAGGTTTCCTGGGGATTGAGTGCACAGGTTTCAGTCTGGAGCTGTGCTCCTCCTCCCCAGCTAGCAGCCCAGCCTTTTCTTCTACTGTAGGCTTTTGTTTTTGGATACAAGAGCCAGCATTGCTCCTCTCCCCAAGATCACAGGCCATATCTTCCCCACAATGAAATGAACTAGGAAGTGTCAGAAATCACTGCTAACACAGCCCATGGAATTTTAGGTAATTCCTAGCACATGGCTAATAAGGCTACAGACCAAAACTGAGATCTTCAAAGTGACTGACGATGGCAGAATTTGGATCATTCAGGTCAGGTTTCTGAGTTTCTTCTTTTTCTTTTTGTTAAAGAGCTTTACTGAGATATAATTCACATACCATACAATTCACCCATTTGAAGTGTATGATTCAATGTTATCTAGTTTTGTTCAGCTGTTACTAAGATCCTCCTGAAAGAAATTCTGTGCCCATTAGCAGTCATCTGCCATTCTGCCCTCTTCCAGCCCCTGGCAGCCACTAATCTGCTTTCTGTCTCTATGGATTTACCTATTCTGGATATTTTATGCAAATGGAATCATATAATACGTGGTCTTTTTTTAGACTAGCTTATTTCACATAACAATATTTTTAAGGTTCATGTATGTTGAAGCAGGTTTTAGCACTTCTTTTCCTGTAAGTCTGGATAATAGTCCATTATATGAATAGACAGTGTATCATATTTTGCTTATCCTTTCCTCCACTGGTGGCCATTTGTGCTGTTTCCTCCTTTTGGCTATTTGAATAATGCTGCTGTGAACACTCGTGGACAAATTTTTTGTACAGATGTACGTTTTTCGTCCTCTGCAACTAGGCCATGCACCTAGGGGTGGAGTTGCTGAGTCACATGGTAACTCTGTGTTTAACTTTTTGAGGAACTGCCAAACTGTTTTGAGTTTTTTTTTAAAAGAAATTTCTGGAGTAGAGTGGTTGGTTTAAAAACCTTGACTTGAGGATGCCAACAGGCTAAACCTGCCCGGCCGAGATACAGCTGGGCAGAGGCAGGGGCTGTGGAGTTGAACTGTGGCTCTGGATCTCCCAAGGGTCTTGCGCAACCTTCTGACCCAGCAGCTACCAGAAAACCCACAGTAGTAGGCACCTGATAAAGGTTTGGTGACTGAAGGAATGCATATGTCTTGAGGTAAAGTGGGAGTGGAGGAAATGGGGTAGGGAAGATAATAGCTTTGTAATCTGTGACGTTCCCATTGTGTTTTAGGGATTTTAGCAATTCCCTTGGGGTGCCATCAGTGTTTTCAGTTCTCTCACTACCACCCCTCCCCTCATCAATTCCATCAGGAAGGGAAGAGGTGAATTTAGGGAAGATGGTATATGGAAACCAATGTTCAGGCATTTGCCTATTCCCCTTTCGAGAATAGTCAGGTCTCCTCCTGATTTTCCTTGCAGCCCTTCCTGGCCTTTCCTCACCCTGGTGAACCAGAGATCACTTGAATTGAGACTTGGAAGCCCTGGCTTCTCTTCAGGGCCCTGAATTCACTCTCATTGTGAACTTGGGAAAGACACTTCCACATTGTGACTTTATTTCCCCCCTTATCTATAAAATGAGGAAGAGGTTTGAAGTGACAGCTGGATGAACAGGATGACTTCCGTCTCTGCAAGTCTGTGCCTCCAGAGGTCTCCTGTGCTCTGAGACTCTGTATAAACTTGCTTCATGTCTCTCTCTCCTCCTCATCTTTATTCCTGTCATCTCTCAGGAGAGGTCCTGGTTACTATTTGCTTGGACTATTGTGTAACTATCAACAGATCTTCCTGCCTCCAATCTTCCTTTCTAATTTATTTTCCACACTATTCTCAGAGGAATTCTCTCTTCTCAAGAAGGGTTATCATGCCCTTTAAGAATAAAGGGCTATAATTTTCCTTAAGAATCAAGTCCCAAAACTTTAATATGCTATTCAAGGCCTTCCATAGCAAGCAGATTTTTTCAGGGATGTATTCTTACTTCTTTTCAACCACACTGGACTTCTTGATGTTCTCTAAGTCAACCCTCCACTTCCTCTTGTTTCTGTTTTTATTCACTTGGCTTCTTCCTGGATCCTATTCTCCCTATCTTCTATCTAAATTCTAGCCATGTAAACACATTTAAATATTCACCTTTTCTATGAAAACATTTCTGAGTCTTCCTAGTCAGACTCTCCTCTCTCTTTCCGCATCCTCTGCAGTCATCTCATGGTGTTTATAATGTTCTATTTTGTATTCTTATAGATGGCTGGGTCTCTGCCTGTGTATCTCACTGGACTTGAGCTCTATTGTGAACGGTGGAGGGTGTCCAAGTTCTTGGCAACTTGAACAAAGAATTGGACAAAATGCACAAACAAAGCAAGGAAAGAAAGAAGGGATTTATTGAAAATGAAAGAACACTCCAGAGTGTGGGAGCAGGCCTGAGCATAGGGGCTTAGGGGCCCTGTTATAGATTTTTTGGGAGTTTAGTAACCTGTACTTGGGGTACATCCTATGTAAATGAAGAGGATGAAGTAAAGTTACAAAGTCGTTTACTCGGTGTGTGCCCTATGGAAAGAATATTTCTTCTCATAGCTGAAGTGCAAATCAACCTTATGTTCCCTACCTCCAGACCATATTTTTCTTCCTCACTATGAAGGAAAGATTTCTCCTCCTTTCTCTCGCTGTCTCCTATAAGCTCTCTTTGTCATCCTCAAGGTGGGTGTTCTTTAAATGTGAGATTGACTGGCTCTCTCTAGCTCCAATGCCTGTGGTAGACTGAGATTCTAAAACATAACTAGGCTCTTATTTCATGTGGCTCTTTAGCACTCTCTGTTGTTGCCAATGTATAATTCTTGCCTCTGAATTAGGTGACGAATTCTCTGAGGGAAGAGGCCCTGATTTCTCCTTCTGATTCTCCCATGAGCCCTGCCATAGTGCTGGGACCCCAGTGGGTGACTGAACTGGATGGCGTTTTACCTCTGCAAGTCTGTGCCCCCTGAGCAGTGTTCATTTGGGATTTAGAACTTATTTGTAACTTGTTGGCTCTTGGAAATAAAAAGAGTAATTTGTGAAAATTCTAGAGCCTTACAGCGTATGGGGCAGGAAGATGCTGTTGGTAGATGAACCAGTGGTGGGCTGTGATAATTTCAGGAGGTTTGGGAGATGGTTGCTGGTATCTTGAAGAGTTTACATGCAGACATAACAGAGGAACTGCTTTAGTTTCCCCAGAAATATCTGCATGCTAAAGTTTCCAGGCCAAACTGAGAGGTGGGAACTGAGGCACAGCCTAAGAGCCCCAGCTCTCACCAGCAGGGAAGCTGAATGTGGTCATGCGTACGGGGAGAAGCAAGCAAGTTGAAAGCAGTGATTGGTCAGAAGCAGATTCATCAGGGCTTCTAAAGGTCATCTTGCCCTACTTCTGACTCAGGTAGGCCAGTGCCCAGTCCGTTCTTTGTAGGTGTCAATTCAAAGGCTCCCCAGAGGAGCAGATGGCCTACTGTCCCCAAGAAGCTCATGCCTGTGTCTTATTCCCTTAGCTGTCAGGCATAGTAGGATGCCAGATCCAGGGTCCTGAGAGAGCAGGGAGAGAAAATCAGGTAATGCCAGGAGCTTTCATGAAGGATTGAGTAAGGAAAGGAATCCTTCTGAGGTCTTTGCCAGCAAAGCACAGCAAGAGTATTAGAGGCTACTAGGGGATGGTGTAGGGGCTTTGGTGGAGGTTATCTGGGACTGGGGAGGGGTGCTGTCAACAGTCCTCTGTGATTTATTGCCTGGTCCCGTAAGTGGGGGCAGTTGATGCTTGCATAATACATCTACTTGTCATGTCCACCTAGCAAAATCTTGGCATATTCAAGAAACAAGAAGATATGATTGAGGAGTTGGAAGCCAAGTAAGAGTTTTCCCCACTGGTTGCCTGGTTCATTCATTCACTTATTCATTTATCTTCTTGACGAATGCTTAGTGAGGAAGATAGAACTGTTAACAGTCAAACGGATTCTGGGAAGAGATTATGGCAGAGCTGCGGCCAGGTTGGAGTAAGAACAAAATTTCATTATCATCAATTCTTCTCACACAGTGGGACTAGCCCAGACAAGTGCTCTCTCTTCTGCTGCTCTTGCCCCTGACGCTTACGCCACAGTGGCTTCACACCCTTCTGCATGCCTGAGCCACGACTTGGCTAAATTACCACACCACTTTGCTATGGGAATTCTGCCTAATCATCCTCCTTTAATCTTCAATCTCTTTATTGTGGTCACAAATGCTCCACATGGCCCCAGTCACCGTGCAGGAAAGAAATCATTAGCTTTGTGCAGCATCAGAATTAGCAACATCTTCCTGTCCCAGGAGAAGAGGGGATGGGAGGATGGCACAGTTCAGGGCTTAGGGGAGGATAGGGGAGGAAAAGTTGCAGCAAAGGGAGAGGCCCAGGCAGGATTTTGTTGCAAAATGTTACCTGGGCTGCACCTGCTATATGCAAGAGAAGAGGCTGGGAGTCCCCTCTGCAGGGTATTCATGTCCCATCTCTGTGCCATGAGGAGATGGGCTGGTGAAGGTGAGTGCAGGGAGGTTCCCTGTCATCTCAAACCTCTCAGGCTCCATAGTAATGTTTCAAGTATCCAGAGCTTTCCTGCCTTTGAAAAGCAAAAAATTGTCTCAGGAGAGACTGTGATTTTTGCAAGGTCATGCGGGGTCACACAAGAAGTTAATAGCAAAACTATAGTCAGAATTCAAACTTTCTAACACAAGCATATGACCTGTATACTTGTGCCAGGACTCTATGTTCTATGTTTTCCTCTTGTCACATTTACGGATGCAGTCCAAGGCAGAGAGAACATGACTGTGAGGTCAGGCAGATCTGCGTGGGAATCCCAGTTCTGCTCAGGATTGTTGAAGACATTAAATGAGCTAAAGTATGTGAGTACTTAGCCTGGTACCTGGTACAGGGGGTTATGCAGTCAGTGTGTTGCTCTTCTTCCCTTCCAAGGTGGCCTGGCTGTTATCTCCTTTCTGGAAACTCACTGAGCATCTGAGATCCTGACCTCCTTGGGTACAGTCCTAAGTTTATTTAGGCCTACACTTATAGGATGTGTCAGGAGCTCAAGTACTTTATGAACAGAGATTAATTGCTCTTATGATTTAATACACTGGCCATCCACAGTGGTGAGATGCTCCCTGAACTATGCTATTTGAGAAACAATGAAGGAACTTTGTGAGGCTAATAAGATTTGTGCTGTTAATTTAAGTCTTGAGGATGTGGACTACAGAGAGTATAACATTTTATAGAATTTGTTTAAAGCTACACTCTCACCTTTGCCATAACCTGGCCTTTCATAATACATTCCCATGGCCACCTAGCATCATGCGTAAGGCTCTCATCAAATGCTTCTTGGAGAGCCATGCATTTTGCAGAAGAGGAGGTGGGAAATTTCCACAATGAAAGGACTATGAATGGGGTGAGAGAAAGACAGGGAAGCAGGTGAATATCATTTCCATTGTTTGTTCAGTGGTGGTTTTGAGTGAACATCTCTCTTTAATCCAGAATAGGCAGGAAAATGATATGAATTTTAATCGTTGGCAAATGCAAATTAATACATTTAGTGAGAAATATAGTGGGAAGCACATGAAACTGCACTGTCAGGAAGAGAAGTTGAATCTGGGGTCAGAAGAACTGGTTTCTGTTCCTGGTTCTGCAAACTGTCATCAAACTTGAAGGACTCATTCTGAGGCAGAGAATGAATAAATCATTAGCTTCATGAAGCATCAGAATCAGCAGCACCTTCCTGTCCCAGGAGAAGAGGGAAGGGGAGGATGGCACATTTCAGGGCTTAGGGGAGGATAGGGGAGAAAAAGTGAGAAGGGAGGCTGACAGAAGTGTTGCAGACACTGCAACACTTGCATACCAAACACTATATACTAAAGTAGATGTTAATCTGTGCTGCCATCTGTATATGCTGATTCAGCTGTAATTCAGTCACTCACTTGTTACACTCTTACATTTTCACCAGTAAGCAGTCTTTGTGCCTCCTTATATGGGTGGCCCAGTCTCTGATACCAGATCAGCAGCTTCAGCTTCATGCAGAGTCCCTCCTTTGAAAATCCAGCTTTTGCTTGATTTTATTATAGGATCTTGGTCTCCTGTTAGTGTCTCTCTACCTCAGTCTTCCCAGAATGCAGGAATTCTTGCCCATAATATCGGGCCAGTACTTTTGTTCTAGGCTTATCTCCATAGACCTGATAGCCACCTTTTCTCTTCCTATTACCCAGTAAATGTCCATCTTTAGATTGTGAACATACAAGACACTGGCCTTTACAGGGCCTCTTATCTCTGTCACAGCATGGAGTTTTCATGACAACAAAGAGCTGAGAACTCTGCTGGCACATAGTAGGCACTCCAGACAGGTTAGCTGCTTTCAGTATTATTTTCTGTAGGTAGATGTCTTAGCATGATTATTATTATTACTGAAACCCACCCAAATTATCCATATGGAACAGTGGGCTCTGACCCAGGAAAGGGGGGCCCAGGAATTGCTATACTGCCAGTTGAGCACATGCCTTAGTGTGTACCTCTGTCTGCCAGCCTCTTGGCTGTGTATGCCTGCACTGTGTTGCCACCTCCTGTGCAGCACTCATCCCTTGTGCTGCTCTCCTGGCTTGCCTCTCCTCCATGCAGAGTTGTGGCCTTCCTAAGGGTTCCACTGGTGATTTATTCATCTTTGTTTTCCCAGCTCACAGCTCAGCTCCTAACGTATAGCATGCCCTGGGAAATGCCTTAGTAAGAATAACTTAAAAAGGAGAATCAAATGATGGATGCTACTGAAATGTATACTGCAAAGGAAACAAAAATACTCTCAGCTACCCTGGCTCTAGAGCCAGACTGCCTGGGTTTGAATGCTGGCTCTGGTGCTTGTGAGCCAGATGAGCCTATACAGTGACTGGCACATAGTAAGCCCTCAGTGAATGTAAACTATGATTATTTTTTATCATCATCATTATAAAAAGTCTTTAGTGGACTGGCTTCTAAATTACGGAGTGCAGTTTTGGCCTCCAAAACCCTTAAGTAAGAAGTAATTTTGAAATGTTAGGAAAAGGTAACTAGAAGGTGATGACAATCTCCTACTTCAAGGCCTCTGTACTTGCTGTTTCCACCGTTAGAAATACTGTTTCCTCAGTCACATGATTTAATTCTTCATTTAATTCAAGTATTTACTCAAGTGTCACTTTATCAGAAAAAGTCCTGGTCATCCTGTAAATAGCAACCTTTTCCCACCAGTTGTCGTTTTCTAATTCTCCATTCTACTACTCTGCTTTATTTTTCTCCTTGGCACTTATCACTGTCACCTGAGTTAGTACATATTTGTTCATTTATTATCTCTCTCCCTCACTAGAAAGTAAGCACCTTGTAGCCTCAGTGCCTAAGACAGTGCTGGCATGGTGGGTAAATGCTTGTTGATAGGATTGAGTGGTAAAAGTAAGTCTCTTCATTTAGAGAGGATGACAGCAGAGAAGGCGTTAAGTAGAAGACTATAAGATCAAGAAAGGCCTGTATTATACGAATATAGTTATAATCACAATTATCTAAAATACTAGAATAAGGAAGTCCTCATCTTTTTAAGGCTTGAGAAAGCTAAGATTAAGACAAAGGAAAGGAAGTTTTATTTTATACAACAGGGCATAGTTTAGGGGAATTCCTCGATCCAAGAAGTGGTGCCTTGTGAAAAATAAGAATCTGTTCATAGATTTCTGGAATATCTGGGTACCTCTCTAGTCATTTAGCCCTGGGGGTTTCCTTAGCCTTCTTGCATTCTGCTCCTGGAGCCTCAGTTAGAGGCAGGCTCTGGTATGAAGACACAAGGGGCTGGTATCAAATTGGCCATTTTGGATGTTTCTATGAACCAATATAATGAGAGAGAGAAGTGAGAGGGCAAAGAATAGAGGTTGTTAAGAGCAAAGAGGAGGGATGGAGGGTTGGAAGAGACCGAGTGGAGAATAAGGGATTAGTATTTCCCCTGGGTTCTTCACAAGTGGGAGACACAGGGAAGAAACCCTGGAGGAAGTGTTTACATTTGAAAAGTTTGGAGGACTACCATAGACCTTGGGTTAGAAAGGGTCATTCATTCTATGGTTTGTTCATTTAACAAATGTTTATTGATAACTGACTATGTATCAGACACTCTTCTAGAGACGGAGGTTGCAGCAGTGAAATCCTGCCCTCATACAGCTTTTACATTCTAAGCTGGGGGGACATACAATAAACAAAGAAGTAATATGGGTGTATGTCAGTGCCAAGTGCCATGGTGAGAAAGAAACAGGGAAAGGGACAGGAAGTGCTGGAATGGTGGGTGGAATGGGGGGCAGGAACAGGTTGTGATTTGTAACTGGGCAGGTGACTGGCGAAGGCCCCTCTGAGAAGGTGACATTTGATAATAGCCTGAAGGAGGTGAAGTTTTCTCTCTGGCTTCAACCAGAGGCCTCCTTGGTCCTGGGCAGCCGGGTTTAACTGTGTGTTCCTGCGTCTCATTTCCTTCCCTGGCCCAGGCTCTCTCGTTTCCTTTGTCCAGTGAACATTAGGTGCTGGGGACACACCATGAACAAGACAAACAGGCTCCATGACTTTGTGGACCTTTCAGTCCAAAAAAGGAAATAGGTAAATGGTTATTACCTAACTGTGAGGGATGCTGCATTAGGACATTTCCAGCTCCGAGTAGGGCATTGTTCTTTCTACAGGGGGATTAGGGAAGGCTTCCCAGCTGAGATGGAAACTTCAGTTGGAATTTGTATTTTCTTCATTTCCAGTCCTTTGTCCTTGTCTTCTGTCCCTCCCTTCTTTGCCGAATGTCTCCTCAGATTTCAAATCCCCATCTCACATTTCTTGTTGTATTAGACATCATGACTGATTCTTCCTTGGCCTCTACTTCCCAGTTTAATGAAGATAATAGCTATTTCCACCCACATACTCATAAGAATGCAGAAGTGTTACAGGGGATTAATGGCATTTTAGGATTAAGGACATGATGGTAGTTTAAAAGGTTTTAACTCCTCCTAAATTAGGAGATCTACCTGACATTGCTAAGCCTCTCAGATTTCCCGGTGACAATAGTTCTATTTCTCCTTAGGCTCATACTAGCTACTGTTTGGAAAATTTGGGCACAATTGTCTTGGGTGTTAAGTCCTTGTCCTTTGGCCCCCATCTCTTTCCCTTATAGGACTTTGTGAAAACAGAGCTTAGGAATGTGGTACTTGATGAACTTACAAGGGATGTGACAGGTGTCAGGGAAGCTTGATGATTGCCAGCCATAGCCACGGTGGGAACTGATGCAGACTCCTCAATAGTTCTCTTGTTCTTGTGTCACAGACCCCACTGATTTGGCGGGGCACCAGAGGCCTTAGGAGTGGGACACCTTTCTCTACCTGGGTCTTCATAATCTGTCCTGTTTCCTGTTTCTGACTCCATCTCCCCTCCAAAACTCCCCTGCTCTACTTAAAATGATCTCTTTGCCTAGCCTTGGGTGCATTTCCACATCTCCAGTTAGGTGGTAAGTCCTCTGAAGTAGGTTTCATTCTCCCCTCGATCTCTTTAAATCTACCCATCCTTCAATGTCCACCCCCAACAAAACACTCCTTGAGTTCTTTAATCTCTCTCCAACCTGCACTTGGGGAGCACATCTTATCTTTCATAGAACTTCTTGGGTTCAGATCAACATCTACCTCCATAGAGTCCTCAAGCAGGAACAGATTGACACTGCTTAGCTCTAATCCAGTATTTTTCAAACTGTGTTCCTTGGCACCTGTCAGGGGCTGAGCTGAGGGGACAGGATTCTGCTGTTTATCGCCATTCGACTCACTGCTTTTATCTTTAAAACATCTGAAGCTTTTCCCCGAGGAAAGGATTTTGCAGTCAAAGAGTTTGAAAACTATAATATCAAATTTGATTTGTTTGTCACATGGAAATAGAGGCCCATGTACACAATGGCGCACCGCTAGGCAGTGCTGGGATCAGCACCCTGGGATCCTAAGACCTATTAACAGAAAGTATCAGTGGAGTTGTGACGTGCTCTGTTGTACTATCTAGAGTGAATTACAATCTCTTTGAAATCATAGAATGTCTTATATATCCTTGTTCCTTGGCACAATGCCTTGCTCATAGACACTTAACAAATATCAGCTGCTACTGCTGATGGTGATGACAAGGGTGACACACATCCTTGAGAGTACCCTGGGTGGCTTTCTTGGCTTTGGCCCCTCCACTGATATGCTTATGGCAGTGACTGGACCCTCAGTTCAAGCAAAGCACCTCATGGTGATCCTAACTGTGCTTTTAGTTATCTGCAAGGTCAACACGAACCAATTCTGCCTTTATTCCTCTTCCTTTCACCACTGGCGTTAAAGCTGCTTCACCAGGAACCAGGAATACTCCCTAATAAACAAAGTGTCCGAGCTTGTGTCTGGCTCCCTTGCCTGAACTCCTTTAACTCTCTCTACATGTGTTTTTTGTTTAGTTTAGTTTACTTTTTTGAGACAGGGTTTGCTTTCTCCCCCAGGCTGGAATGCAGTGGCGCCATCACAGCTCACTGAAGCCTCGACCTTCCAAGCTCAAGTGATCCTCCCACTTCAACCTCCCATGAGTAGCTGGGACTACAGGCATGCGCCACCACTCCAATTAATTTTTGTATTTTTTCTAGAGATAGGATTTTGCCATGTTGCTCAGGCTGGTCTTAAAATCCTGGGCTCAGGTGACTCTCCCACCTTGGCCTCCCAAAGTAGTGGGATTATAGGCATGTGCTACCATGCCTGGCCTATACATGTTCTTTTATGATCCCCCTCCTTCATGAAGCCTTCTCTAATTCCTCAGGCTCCCATTTATCTTCTTGTCTCTATTAATCACACTTTTACCAAATATTTATTGAGCTCTTTAAACTATGCTATGTACTTTACATCCATCATCTCATTTGATGCTTACAACAAGCTTATGAGATAGATAATATTATAACTCTCATTTTATACATAAGGAAATTAAGGCTAAAAGAGATTAAATAATTTGTCCAAGGTCATAGAGGTAAAAAATAGTGGTGGCTAGATTTATATCCAGGAAGTCAGACCCCAGAACTTGTGGGCCTAACAGTTGCAACCACGCAGAGCTCCTATTTGGTATAGAGATAGCCACACTTTGTATCATTTACTCACAGATTCCTTCACCCAATATTTCCTAGACACTGATTATATTTAAGAGACCTTAAACAGTGTTAAAAGTGTATGTTAAAATTGCCCCATCTTCCTAGCGTCCCTGTGTGGAAATCTAATCTTGTCAACTTGACTGCAAGCTCCTTGAGGGTAGATTCTTTATTCCTATCTCTCTTTTACCCTCTGCCCTTTAATCCTGTCCCAGTATGCTGGATGTAGATGCTTGCCCAACTGATGGTCTTGATTGGATTATAGCACCTATAGTCTGTGACATGTGCAACAGATTCTCAAATTGAGGGAGAAGTTAGACGTCTTCTGGCTCATTTCCCTGATTCTAAGTATCCCCAACTGCAGCTACAACTAAATCATTTAAGGCAACACAATAATCTAATTCAGGGGTTGGCAAACGATGGCCCATGGGACCAATCAAGCCTGCTGTTTTTGTAAGGTCCACAAGCTAAGAATGGTTTTACATTTTTTCACTGATTGAAAAAAATCAAAAGAAGAATACTATTTTGTGACACTAAAAATTATATGAAATTCAAATCTTAGTGTCTATAAATAAAGTTGTATTGGAACACAGCTTTGCTTATTCATTACATAACATTGTCTATGGCTGCTTTCATGGGACAACAGCTACTCAATGCTTCTGGGTGGGCTGAAAATTGCAGTACTGCTATTGTAATTTGACACTGTTGGGAGTGCCACTTTATAGTTGTACCATAATGTTTTATTCTATTTTTTAATTACTAGTGCACACCCATCATGTCAAAACAAAAAAAGAAGGCAGAAATGGACTTCAAATGTCATACTTTTAAGGCAGGAATCTTTTGTTTGTTACGAATTAGATGGCAAAGCATTATGTTTATCATGCAATGACACTATAGCTGTGTTAATAGACTATATGTTGACGTGATCAGACTAAGCACTAATCACAATATTTCCAACTCACAGGAAGCAACAGTTAGAAAAATTAGGAAATTTAAAATAAAATATGTCATGATAGCAGAATTTCTTTATTAAAAAAATGAAAATGAGACTGCAACTAAAGTAAGTTTCTGAGTGGCACATTTGTTAGCCAAACAAGTTAATCAATGGTGTGTTAATTAAATCATGTTCAATTGCAGCAGCTGAAGAAATGTGTCTAGAGAAAATAAACTTGTTTAAGACTACCAGCTTTTGGGTGAAGAGTGAGGGAGGACATTGGGCACAACATGGGCGCCTGTAGTCCCAGCTACATGGGAGGCTGAGGCAGGAGAATAGCGTGAACCCGGAAGGCGGAGCCTGCAGTGAGTGGAGATCGCGCCACCGCACTCCAGCCTGGGCGACAGAGTGAGACTCTATCTCAAAAAAAAAAAAAAAAAAAAAAAAAAAAAAAGGCACATGATTTTGAGTGATTTTCCTTGGTTCTTGATGAATTGACAGGATGTTTTGGACACTGCTTAGTTGTTTTTTTGAGGAGTTAATGCTGAGTTTGAGATGACTAAAGAATTAGCTTCCATAAAACGTTCATGTGGAACAACTATGTGCAGAGATGTTTCCAAAGTACAGAAAATACTAATTTCCTGAAGTGAAATCTGCTAAGAAATGTTACAACTGATGCTAAAATACATGTGGAGAAGAAAAAGCCTTTTGGAAAATGTTCAAAGCTTGTGAACATGCAGTGTTTAAAGCCTGTGATTGTTCATTGTGCTATTCTTCAGCAGGTACTTTGCAGAAAATAGTTGAATCTTTCATATGCCATTGAACGAGTGGTGTCAATGGAGAACTTCATTCACTCTTGTTACTTAACTATGGCCAGTTTTGTGATTTTCTTAATCAGGTCTAGAAGCTGAATATCCTTACTTGCTGTACAGCACAGCAGTTTGATAGCTTAGCAGTTGTAAAGTTTTGCTGTGATTTTTTGAGCTCAAGGCTAAGATTGGATTTGTTTTTTGTTTTGAATGAGAAGAATCACCCTCATTCACTATTTTTTTTTCTTAAACTTTCATTTTAAGTTTCAGGGTACATGTGTAGGATGTGCAGGTTTGTGACACAGGTAAACCTGTGCCATGGCGGTTTGCTGCACAGATCAACCCATCACCTAGGTATTAAGTCCAGCATCCCTTAGCTATTCTTCCTTATGCTCTCCCTTCCCCCACCCTCAAGGTGCCAGTGTGTGGTCCTCCCTGCCATGTGTCTATGTGTTTTCATTGTTCAGCTCCCACTTACAAGTGAGAACATGTGATGTTTGGTTTTCTGTTCCTGCATTAGTTTGCTGAGGATAACAGCTTCTAGCCCCATCCATGTCCCTGCAAAGGACATGATGTCTTTCTTTTTTCTGGCTGTATAGTACTCCATGGTATATATGCACCACATTTTCTTGATCCAATCTATCATTGATGGGCATTTGGGTTGATTACACATCTTTGCTATTGTGAATAGTGCTCTGATGAACATATGTGTGCAATTATCTTCATAATAGAATGATTATATTCCTTTGGGTATATACCTAATAATGAGATTGCTGGGTCAAATGGTATTTCTACCTCTAGATCTATGAGGAATTGCCACACTGTCTTCCACAATGCTCGAACTAATTTACAATCCCATCCACAATGTAAAAGTGTTCCTTTTTTTTCTGCAATCTCACCAGCATATGTTGTTTGTGTACTTTTTAATAATCACCATTCTGACTGCCATGAGATTGTATCTCATTGTGGTTTTGACTTACATTTCTCTCATGATAGTGATGTTGAGTTTTTTTTCATATGTTTCTTGGCTACATTCATTCACTATTTTTGAATGCTAAATGGCTTTGGAAGTTAGTTTATGTGGCAGACTTAGTAGTATTTCTTAATAAATTCAATCTAAAAGTGCAAGGCAAAACAGTGCTTAAATGTGAAACATACAGTGGTAAAGTCATTTCAAAGACAACTAACATTGGTTGAGTAACAAGCAACGCTACAGTGTTTTATATATTTTTTTGTGCTGTTAAAAGTTAAAATAAAAAGTGGGGCCAGGCACGGTGACTCACTCCTGTAATCCCAGCACTTTGGGAGGCCGAGGTGGGTGGATCTTCAGGTCAGGAGATCAAGACCATCCTGGCCAACATGGCGAAACCCCAACTCTACTAAAAATACAAAAATTATTTGGGCATGTTGCGTGTGCCTGTAGTCTTCAGCTACTTGGGAGGCTGAGGCAGAAAAATCCACTTGAACCCGGGAGATGGAGGTTGCAGTGAGCCGAGACTGTGCCACTGCACTCAGCCTGAGTGATAGTGTAGACTCATCTCAAAAAAAAAATTAAATTAAATTTAAAAGCCATAAAAAATTAACGGTACTGAGGGCGGAGTCTGCAACACATCCGCAGGCTGGAGTGCGGTGGCAATCGTGCTGCAGCTCCGCCTCAGGATTTTACATACGTCTCCTGCCTCGGCGTCCGAGTGGCTGGGATTACTGAGCACCCGCCCTCCCACCGGCTAATTTTTGTATTTTTAGTGAACAGTTTCACCGTCACCAGGATGGTCTCGATCCTCCTGACCTCGCACCAGCACCGACACTCGACCAGTCATGGCTCCACCATGCCAGGCCAAAGTGGAATTTTAAGGCAGGTCACG
Organism: Papio anubis; assembly: GCF_008728515.1. Lineage (NCBI taxonomy): Eukaryota > Metazoa > Chordata > Mammalia > Primates > Cercopithecidae > Papio > Papio anubis. Next base: position 122,765,385 of record NC_044976.1, read on the forward strand.
GTGGCTCACCTGTAATCCCAGCACTTTGGGAGGCCAAAGGCGGAAGGATCATGAGGTCAGGAGAGTCAGAGACCATCCTGGCTAACATCAAAACCACCACCTCTACTAAAAAAAAAATACAAAAAAAAAAGTGGAATTTTTATTCCCTTAAATTTTAGCTAATATATTTTTTGAGCTCAAATTATATAGTTCCAGCAGTGTTTCTTGGACATCAATGCAAATACAAAGCAAATTTCCATAGTTCAAAATCCATTGCATTATAATTAAAGAGCTTTCCCCCAACCTTCAATTGGAAGTGATTTGTCTTTAATGTAATGACATGTTGTAAGGCAAATATCAAGTGATGATTCTTGTAGAGTTCTAGAAAGACCTTCCAAGTGCTAAATATGCTCAACTAAAATCAAATGTTTGTGGATATCAGTATTTGGCAGTATCTATCTGTGTGAAAAGACATTTAAAAAAATGGACTATGCATTACAGATCAACGTTAGCAGGTGAACATTTGCAATAGATTTTGATAATAGGAGTTCAAGACCAGCCTGGACAACATGGTGAAACCCTGTCTCTACTAAAAATACAAAAAATTAGCTGGGCATTGTGGCGGGTGCCTATAATCCCACCTACTCGGAAGGCTAGTCAGGAGAATTGCTTGAACTGGGGAGGCAGAGGTTGCAGTGAGCCGAGATGGTGCCACTGCACTCCAGCCTGGGCAACAAGAGTGAAACTCTGCCTCAAGAAAAAAAAAGGGAACAATGGCTTTGAACCCCAATTAAATGATATGTTACCCTCCCGCCACCTAAAAAAAAGAATTCAGTTTTTCTCATTGGTAGACCAGTATTACAAAAACATTGTATTCAATTATTATTATATTTTGGATTTTGCCAATAAAAATTGTGGAAATTTGTTTTCTCTCATCGTATATAGGTACTTTTGTAATATCTTTGGTTCATAAATACTTAAAATCTTTACTATATGGCTCTTTACAGAAAAAGTTTGCCTACTCTGATTTAATCTACCAGAACAACAAACAAGCAGACAGATAATAAAAGATTCCATTTTCTTTATAGTTCACTTCTTGTTAGGAAATATATCCTTGAATCTCAGTTAAATCCTTAGTCTTGTGGTTTTAGTGATTTCTTTTTGTACTGCCATGCCATCCGTGAAAAGCAAGGTCGTTATGCCATTGTGGAAATCAGTTTTAATTTGCTCTGAGTCAGTTCTATGTAACATAATAATGAAACAAGAAACCCTTTATTTGCAATAAAGATTTAATTTCCTGAATGGGTCAAGCTGGTTCTTCATTTATGGGAACTGTCTCCTCTAAAGTGGGGATGGGAAGGGTGGAGGTTGAGGATATCTGTTGTGCTTGAAGTGGTTGTGGATTGTATTGAGTTTAGAGTCCCTTGAGCTACTGGGAGCAATGGAGTCAAGAGAACAAGAAGTAAGCCTCCCAGTGCCAGGAAGGAAGACAGGGCTCTGGGCAGGGATCAGGCATGGCCAGGGCTTAGCTCAGCCCTCTCCCTGGGCCAGAGCTGCCAGTGTCTCTCTCTCTCTCTCTGCATTCCACTCCCACCTGTTCCTATGTTCTTTTGCATGTTTATGTTCAAGAAGGGGAGAATAAAGAAGAGTAGCTCATTTTAGGCCTGCCATGTGGTGTGACTAAACGGTGAGCTACCTGAAGACAGAGACTTGACCTTACGTTGCTTTGCATTCCGACTTATGTCTAAAAATAATAATCACAATAATGCTACATCCATAGTACTTTACATTTTACAAAGCACTCTCATATTTAGTGTTTCATTTGACCCTGTGAGGTACATGTGAGTTTCACAGATGAAGTTCAGAGAAGCTAAGTAATTAATCAAGATCGCATAGTCAGTATAATGCAGAGCTAGGACTTGAACACAGAACTTCTACCTCCCAATCTGGTGCCCATTCCCCCTGCCTAGCACTATGCTGGACATGGACAGCTTCTGAGCCCTTTTTGGTTGATTGATTGGAGGACATCTAAGACTTTACTGCTCAAATGCTATTGTGCCAAAAGCCCTACTATTATATCTGCACATTGCTTTGTTGAGGCACCCTCTTTCAAAATATGGATTGACATATTAAGGCATTAACACTTTTAAAGTGAGTTCTTTTCTTCGCTTGCTTGCACCCAGAACAAGAATGTGAACATTAGGAGTTTTGCTAGTAGAGAGAATAAGGCTTCTGAAAAGGTAAACAAGGGAGGCTGTCAGATTTTTCCTCTTTCATAGTTTTTCCTGGGGTCTTACAAGACTCATTCCACATGAAAACTTGTCCTTTTGTTCTCCTGGAGCATGTGAGAAATGAACTTGGAATCTTCCAGGTAATCTCAGTAACCGGTCTGCTGGCTGAACCTCTTGCAAGATGCAGGCCTGCCCTGTCCTGCTCCTGCAGGGTGGCATCCAGCCTCTGCGTGACCATTCAGTCTAATGGGAGACTGAATGAACTGTCCCACCCTGGGACAATTCTAGCCATGGGGTATATTCATCTGCTTGGAGCTACAATCTGCCTGGGACTTTTGCTTCTTGGTTCCCATTCTGCCTTCTGGAACAATGTAAATCAAGTCTCATGAATGCTTCCTCCATGTGACATCAGGAAACAATAGACCAGTCTCTTTCATACGTATCCTCATCTTGGTCTCTATAGCCTGTGTCATTTCAGTCCTTTCTAATGTAATAAGATCTCAAGAACATTCCCAATCCTGGCTGCCATCTCTGTATATGCTATAGTTTGTCAACTCCTCTCATAAAACATGGTACTCAGAACTGACTGGTACTCATTTGTTCATACATTCATTTATTCAACATATATTTATGGAGCTTACTGTATCCTAAACCCTGGGCCAATTTCTATATGAGATCAGATTCAATTCCTGACTCTGTGGTACTTAATTTAAGAATCAAATCATCACACGCAAAACTAATTACAAGCTGTGATACATGCTGTGAAGAAGGAATGCAGCACATTTTTTTGGGGGAGCTTCTTAACATTAGAAGTCAGCATTAAGGAAGAGCCTAGTGCTTCTGGCCTATGAAGACAGAACCCAGAGCTGCAGAGGCCCTAGAGGAGATTTAGGATGGCAAGTCCTGGGCTTTCAAGAGGGACCTAAGCACACTTTTTGACAACTCACTTCCAAAAAGTGAGGAGTTCCAGGTACTTTTCAGAGCTGGTGGATTAAACCAGAGTCATTCTCTCACCTGTGGTCTCTCTGTCTCACCCCCTTTCCTTCTTATCTGTTGGGAAAGACACAGGGCGAAACAGGCCAAAGTTGCACAAGAAGTCTTGGGAAAGGTTCTGGAAGAGTTTTGAGCCATGGCTCCCTAGGTTCAGCCAGTTCTGGGGAATGCTATGTTTGGGAAAGCCTTTGTCTTTGTAGACTTCAAGTGCTGATTCTCAGCAGAAGCAGAGCTACATCCCTTCTAATGTCTTTCCTTTGCCCATCCTTTGCCCAGGATGGGCAAAGGCTGGCTCAGTCATCCCAGGCTGGCCTTCTGGCTATGCCTCCAAGCTCTGGATGTCCCCTCTGGCTGGGTGAATGGCAAAGGTCAGTGTGGCTCTTCCTGCCGGCCTTGATACAGAAACTACCCTGGGTACAGGCTTGATGGCACATACCACAGTGAAGTGAGGCCCTGCTCTGTAGAAACCTAGCCTCCTTCCCTTGTCTCATAAATGACAAGAGACGATTCAATAGCTGCTATTGTTGCTACTCTTGTTTCTCATATTAACATCATTGCTGTCATGACTGGACACTGACTATTCTAATCATTAATAAGAGGAGTTTTATTTTACCCAGAAGCCTGATAGCTTATCCAGGTCAGAAATAGTCAGAGGCATTATAAAAGGGCTTGTCCTGATTGCTCTGCCTGTGGAGTAGTCATCCTTTTATTCCTTTACTTTCCTAAAGAACTTGCTTTCACTTTAAAAAAACAAAAAACAAAAAAAGACTTGTCCTGAAGACTAAGGACCCCCTCGAGTGACACAGCCAGAGCCAGTGACAGGGTTCTGACCTTCCAGAAAATGAGGCACATTGGGATGATAAGGCTGAATGGTCTCCATAATAGAGTTAAATGGAGTTTAATCCCCATCCATGGGGTGGGCCAGGGAGGAAGGGGCCCACTCCCAATACTCCCTTTTGTTCTAGGCACTAAAGACCAGGATTTGGAGTGTGACCTCATTATTAAAAGGCAAGAGGTATATAAGGCCCAAAGAACTTGAGATCTGGGTCAACAAAAAAAGAGGCAAAATGTCTGGAAGAGAATACAAGAACAGGAGTCCTCTTTGAGGCTAATATGAAGTCACACATTATGAAGGTGACTTGTTTTCTCTGCGTGCTTTACCGAAAGCCTTCCAAGAAGTAATTTCTCCAGCTATGCTTTGGGGACAGTTGAATGAGTCTATAGTGCCTCCTTGAGGAAGTACCTGGAAACAATCACCCTGAAGTGAAATCAGTGTAGATTCATCTGTAGGCTTGGAAATTGTAGTATGTGATAAACGCTTGTTAACACGTTGTTGGGGGATGTTGGGGTAACAAAGGCCAACAAAAAAGTGACCATGCTGTTTTTCAAAAAGGAGATTGAAACATGTTTATTTCACTTAGCAGTATTCACGGAAAGGACATTCTGGTTCTTTAATTTAAAATATCTCACAAGGTGAAAAATTCTCTGTCCTGACCCTCTGTTCCGCTGTAAACTTCTGATACGTGGTGTAGACATCTGCGTGATCTTGTGCACTATGACAGGCACATCCCAGTGCACTGGATGGATGATGAGGCCCAGTGTCTATTACATGTGAATATTGGTGAGTGTGGCTAGTGTGAGTTAGCCTCCTGGAGCCTTGAGACCCCTGGGTGAACCCATAGACTGGCTCCTCAGCAATCAGCTTGCCAGTGGAATAAACTCAGGTCAGATTATTCCACTGAAATGGCAGCTAGTTTGTATGCTAGCTTTGCAGCTTTCTGGGTGAACCAACTCTAGCTTCAAGTTGCTACAAGTTCACTGTTACATTTGGCATTGTATTAAGGAACCAGGCACCACTGAGTACTTGTAAGAGGAATGTTGTAGTAAGAGTCAGAAAAACTGGGCTCACATTCCAGTTCTTTCACTGATCAGCCATATGTTGTTGGGCAGATCACTTTACCTCTATGTTTTCTAGTTTTCTCAAGTACAAAATGACTAGGGGTGGGAAGAAAAAAAGAGGACATTGTTTCCTTTCAAGTCTAACAACCTTGGCACTGAGGTGCCTTGGGCATGGTCTTGGCAGTGCCTTGGGAGTCAAGGGAGATTACCCATTTCTCTATACTAATCACAGGTTCATGGAGTTGCCCTGGAGTTTGGTATTTCCAGTGTGTTTTGCTCTAGGCCCTTCCCCTGTGGTCTTCATTTTATGCCAAGTTTCATCTCCTACCATTATGACCAAAAGTGTAAATAAAAACATATAGGCGTCACTAGTTCCTAAAGAGACCCCTTTGCAGAAGTGTCTGAGATTTTTATTTTTCAGATCAGGGCCTGAGCTATGAAGGAAGTCAGTGGGAAGAGCCCCTATGTTAGACGCAACCAGAACAGCTGGTGAAGCTATTACCAGACTAATTGGACCCCCAGACTGGGTGGATTTGTGTTTTGTTGCTTTTTAGTTGTGACCTGGCATAGAATGCAGTTCAGCACCTTGCTCAGAGCTGATACTTGTGGAGATGTGTTGAATTGAGACCGGAGCAGCACAATTGACAAGATCATGTGCTCCCAGGGCATAAACCTACTTCAGGGTTGTACGTTTGTGTCTCCCCCAGTGGTGGTGAAGCTGGTGTACTGTCAATGAACTGTGTATGGAGTAGGCACTTAATGACTTCTAAAGTGGGTCTGGGGCCTGATGGTGTTCTGACTGCCTTCTATAGGAAGTATAGGCTCCTAGGCTTTTTGCCTGGACTGGCCTGCAAGTGGCAAGGTGGGAGGTGGGCTCCTGTGGAACAAGATGGGATTGGCCCTGTCCTGGGAGGCTTGGTGCAAAGGACAATGGAAGCCAGCATCTGGGAGGCCAGTGACTTATTGAATGATGTACACAAATAAGATCAGACAGAGGTACAGGAAGAATCTTCTCCAAGAGTTCTCACTGGTGCAGAGTCCTTTAGCACAGATGACTCCAGATGCCATTGCCTTTGAGCTGTCCTTGAGCTCATCTCGGGAACTCCTTTAGGAGGACCCTGAGTCTTAGGTATGAAGCTCTGTTTTTGTTCATTCAATGCAGGGAGATGGAAAGGAAGGGGAAACATGGGAAGGATGGAGATGGGAGGGAAAGGGAAAGTAAGAGGAGAGAGCAAAAGGGGCGAAGAGGGGAACAGAGAGATGAGAGAAAGAGAAAGGTGGAGGGAAAGAAAGGGGAAGAGAAGAGATGAGAAGGGCATCTGATGACTCCCTAGGGCAGCTGTAGAGTCAGGGGAGATCCAGGCTATGGAGGTTTCTGTACCCATGTCTCCCTTTGCTTTCTTAGTTTTGTTCAGCCTTAGCCTCATCCCAACATCCAGGATTATACCACCCATGTGTGTCTACACCCAGAGCCAGAATTGCCACTGTGGAGACATATGTCATTTTTCAAAGTAGGAGCTCCTTAGGGTAGAGGGGCAATGATCTAACATGAACAAACAATCTCACATCCAGAATCCACACAAGCCTTTCAAGTTTGTCACCACTGGGGCAAATTCAACAAACAGTCACTGTGTAAGCCACCATGTGTAGTGCTGGGAGGAAAGCCAGAGTTGCTGCCTCAAGGAACTTATGATCTAGTAGTGGTGGTGGTGCGCCCTTATGTAAGCAAGAGAAATACATAGGTGTAGTGCAAGTGTGAACATTCTTGGTGGCTAATGATGGACTCCATGCTATAAGTACTCAGTGTTTACCAAGAAAAAAGATGCATATAGTTACCTCTAGGTTTGTCAAACAGCTAGATCTAAGAGAGGGAAGAGAGGATGTTTGCGATTGGGATCCCTGCTCTGCACTGAATGCTGCCCAAACTACTTCTGTGCTCACCAGGAGAGGACCATTAAAGGCAAAAGGAGGAAATACATCTGGGCTTGCTGGTCTAAGCTGAGAATTTCAGGGCTGACATCTGAAGGTAGAGCCAAGAATAACTTCTAAGCAGTGAAAAACGTCATACCCTGGGCTTGAGCCTCAGGGAGACTGTGGGGCAATTTATATCTCTTTTCTGGTGGAGCAGAGGATCCTTTTATGGTTGGGATGGCTCGTGTTATCCTTCAAGGAGGCAGAAGTATGATGGTATGTCAGGTTCCTCCTGGGCCTGATTCTTTCTTTGAAATTTGCTTCTTCTATCCCTGGAGCACTTTGGAGTTGAGATTGAATAATAACCAGCCACACAAACCTGGGTTCTAGCACAGAGTTCATCGTTAACAAACCTTGTGCCCTTGGGCTGGTAACTTCTCTCTCAGTTAAAGTACCCATTTGTTGACTTAGGAGCCAGAGGGTGTGTAAGTGTCTGTGGACACCTGGTGGCAGTTTGGAGGAATTACGTTCAGTATCATCAGGGAACAAATCCCTGTGCATGCTGTTCAGGTGTGTCCCAAGTGCCCAAAAGAGTTCCTGGGTTTGGAAACTGAATTAGTCAATCTGATATCAGTTTGAGGAGCTCATCCTGGGAAAAGAGTCCTGTTTTTAAAGTCATGTTTGTCCAGAAATTCGTCCTTGTTACTGGCCCAAATGTTTGCATTTGATTTAGTTTTACCATTCCCACAGCCTCTGCAATCAATTTCCTTTCTTGGTTCTATAGATTTTATTCTAGAGGCAAAGTCCTGGGGGATTTAGGAGTAAGACAGTGTCTTACACATAACAGAAGTTTTATGGTGCTTACCAAGTGTCTTTCAAGTTCTTACTATTACCCCATCTTGTAGATGGAAAAATTAGGGCACAGAGAGGTTAAACAACCTACCCAAGGTCACACAGCTAGTCAGGGACATAAGCAGGATTTGCGCCCAGACAGTTTAACTCCATAATCTCTACTTTTAACTTTCTTAACAACTGTTGATGGATGAACAGACGGGTGTTATTTGAGGGACCCTGAAAAAGGTCTTACTCCAAAATATACTTTCCACTGAGGGACTATAGTTGTATGTTTACCATAAAGCACTGCCCTTTTTCTGTTTCTTACAGTGCTTTTTAAAGTATAAATAGCCTATAAAGGGTTATATTAGCCCTTTTAGTGTGAATTTATTCATTAGATTTTTTTATTGTCTTGTTATTAAACAAGCACTTATTAAAGTGCTAGAAGGGGCTAGAAGGAATTACTGTATTCTGCAAAGGAATCTCAATAAATGGCACTGTTTTACTTCTTTGCCCTTGTTCTGAACTGCGCTGAAAAACAGAAAGAAAATGTGGTGCTCAAAATGTCATCTTTTTTATTGGCAGTGGTTAAGTAAGACATATTTAGCGGTAGGTCTGCTAGCTGGGGCTTGCTCATACTAGACCTGAGAATTAGGCTAACTTACCGACCTAATCATGACAGGCCTGGGCATCCTTGCCTAAGAGTAAGTCCCTATTATAGCATAGGGAGCTCTGCAGTTCCCAAGTAGAAGCAGGGCAATGCGAAGGCAATTATTCTTACAAAATTTACCAAGCAGTTAAGTCCTTCTACCATCTCAGGGGCAAAGAGAAGAAAGGAGTGAAAAGAAGCCAGGAGTGGGAAAAAGGTGCTCACCTCTAGTAGAGACCTTAGACATCATCTAATCAAGCCTTCTCATTGTACAATACAATGGAATTCCAGAGTAGGGAAGGGACTTTGATAAGCTAAGGTTGCAAGCTGTGAAGGGGCTGAGTCACGACACTGGGTATGCTGATTTGGCTGCTGAGCTCCATCAACATTCCACTACAATGCTCTCTTCCAGGAAGAGTGAGCAGTGGGAGTGCTTTAGAACCTGGCATCCAAGGGACCTGGTGGGAAGGGGGAGTGAAGTAAAGCTAGAGCAATACGCCCAGTGATTAGGTCCTAGGGTGAGCCCTCAGCACTTTGGATACTGGAGTCAAGCCCTCCTTCTTTTGCTGTCCTCCTTGAAGCTCCACTCAGTGTCAGAAGAGGGAAGACTATTTAAGATCACGCACTGTATTAGTAGGATTTTTCAGAAATAGAACCAACAGCATGTGTGTTTATAGAAAGATATTTATTATAAGGAATTGGCTGATGTGAATATGGAAGCTGGAGAGTCCAAAATCTGCAGTGCAGGCCAGCAGACTAGAAACTTGGGAGAGCTGATTATACAGAATTCTAAGGCAGTCAGCTGGAGAATTTTCTCTTGCTCAGGGATGCTAGTCTTTTTGTTCTATTCAGGCCTTGAACTGATTGGATGAGGCCCATCCACATTAGGGAGGGCAATCTGCTTTACCCAAAGTTTGCTGATTTAAAGGCTAATCCCATCCAAAAATATCCTCTGAAATGTGAAAGGGAAGTTCACTATGCCAAAAGAAAAAAATTAAGCAAAACGTAAGTCATGCAAGCAACAGCCTTTCCTTTTGTTCCTAGGCAGATAGCTATTGATAAAAGGTTAAATATCTCCACTGTATGTTCACCCTACCTTGTGTAAAGCACCGATTTATTGAGCACCAGATGGAAACATAATTGACCATTCCCTTACCTTCTTTTATCTTGTAATATGTGGATTTAGTAATGTGACCCTACCCTCCCTATTTCTTCTCCACCCTGCTTTCATCCTTTAAATATTGAAGTCCTCAAAAATAATCATTGGGGAAAGCACAGACCTGTTTCTGGAGTGGTCCTTAACCTTGGCAAAATAAACTTCTAAGTTGATTTGAGACCTGTCTCAGATAATTTTTGGTTTACAAAATTCACACATAAGATTAACTATCACACCCAGTTTTTCCCTTGATTGACTCTGTGAGACTGACAGTTTTCTCCTTTAGTCATTTGAGTACCACCTTCAAGATTTTTGCAATATCTGCGTATTTATAATAATAATATTATTTAATTAATTTATTTTGAGACAGAGTCTTGCTCTGTTGCCCAGGCTAGAGTGCAGTGGCCCCATCTCAGCTCACTGCAACCTCGGCCTCCCAGGTTCAGTAGAGTCTCCTGCCTCAGCCTCCTGAGTAGCTAGGATTACAGGTGCACGCCACCATGCCCAGCTAATTTTTGTATTTTTAGTAGAGACGGGGGTCTCACCATGTTTGGCCAGGCTGGTCTTGAACTCCTGACCTCATGTGATCCACCCACCTCGGCCTCCCAAAGTGCTAGGATGAGAGGCATGAGCCACAATGCCCGGCCTATTATTTTTAAACCAATGTTAACTACTCACTTAAGAATTTAGCATTACTTTGGGAGGCCGAGACCGGCGGATCACGAGGTCAGGAGATCGAGACCATCCTGGCTAACACGGTGAAACCCCGTCTCTACTAAAAATACAAAAAAAACTAGCCGGGCGAGGTGGCATGCGCCTGTAGTCCCAGCTACTCGGGAGGCTGAGGCAGGAGAATGGCGTAAATCCGGGAGGCAGAGCTTGCAGTGAGCCGAGATCCGGCCACTGCACTCCAGTCTGGGCTACAGAGCGAGACTCCGTCTCAAAACAAAAACAAAAACAAAAAACAAACAAAAAAAAAGAATTTAGCGTTACACTAATATTTGGGATAACCAGTTTGTTGAGCTGGTTTTAATATTTTTTAACAAAGAATAAATACTCAAACATTCTTAAAAAGTGCATGTAGCACTTAAAGACGATCTTGTTACGCCATTTGGGAAACTATGTAGCTAAGGCCGTTGGGGTGAACCAAGGTAGTGAGGCCCCCTACGGGCCAGGAGGGGGCGCACTTGCAGGTCACCTGAAGTCCTTATTTAAGGGATAAGGTGGAGGTTGATAAAGTCTTTTAGAGGCCGGACGCTGGCACCGGACGGAGTAGGGAACCCCAGGCATTACCTCACCAAAGGGGCCCAGCGCCTAGAGGGGCTGCGGAAAGCTCCGACAATACGAGGAGCCTTTGGAGCCCAGAGAGGGATCCTGCGCGCCGAGGCCCAGTTCTCTGTCAGGATCACTGGGGCTACCCCAGGCAGCTGCTGGGCCCGGTCGCCGACCTCGGCCAGAACACGGAGGAATCTCACATCTCCCTTGGTAGAGGTGGGGGAGCCGAGGGGCGGCAGTGTGGAAGGGCCATCGGCGTAGGTCTTTCGTATCCCCTCGGGCCGCTCGGGGCTGTGCGTTCGGAAACAGCAAAAGAAACGGCCTCAGGCTTCTGGCCTCAGCCGAAAGACTGGTGAGCACAGGCTCCCGTCGCCCCTCCAGTCGCGCAGAGGGAAGTAGGAAAAGCTGCTTCCGGGCGGAGGGGGCTGCAGTTCCGGGGCCCGCGCCCCGAGACCGGCTGCTCCGGCGAGAAGAGCCCCTGGGAGGGTAAGGGCCCCGGCACGTGTCCCCGTGGCGCAGAGCTCGCTAGCAGGGGCGCGGGCTGCCTCCTTGTTCTGGTGTGATCCGAATGAAACAGCGGACTTTGGGATCCAGAACCCCGGACTGAGGTTGTGCTTGGCTTAAGGGGCGGGCTGGTAGGTCAGCCCCTTTGGGGCATCATTGGTTCTCTCCAGGCCTGTCACACTCGGGCCGCACGTGGCGCTTTGGTACTCCCCAAATGTCATGCCTTGATTTTTCTTACTAATAGTAGTTTACACTGTTTTACTGCTTCACTGCTTCACTTAAATAAAGCAATTATTTCAAAAGGAAATGTTGGTCATTTGTAAAATGGTAGTAAAGATGGTACAGCGGATTAATGTAAGGATTAAATGAGACGATACATGAAAGTGCTGAAAACAGTACAGGGTACTTACCGTTATTATTGTTGAAGTAGAAAGTGAGTTCTGGGAAAGAGTGGGTGTATGGTCCTTCACAGCAGGCTTTGGAAACGTCTGATTTCCAGCCTAGCCTCCTTCCTCCTGTTTCCGTCTGTTGCCTGATTGTCCGCACTGGCTGAAAGGAGATACTCCCTGCCACTCCATTCACCACTGAAAATTCTTGTCAGTTTGGTTGCTTAGGTAGCTACTAAGTAGAGTTGCCAGCAGGTGGCCCCAGAGCACACGGTTGTGTTTGTGTTTTTGGGTCCCATATTTAATTAGTAATTTAGTAGGGACGTATTGAACACTTATTCCACACTATGGTACACTGTACCAGGGAATATGGGGATGCTTGAGGGTGTGGGAGGCAGACCCTGGCCTCAGGGAGAATATAAATGATTTATTATTCTGGTCTTTCACAAGATTTTGGCCTTTTAAAATATTCATTCATGTATTCATTCAACAAACATTTATTGGATGTTTACTCTGTTCCAGTTTCCGTTCAGAGATGTGAAGTATATCAATGAATATAATAGACAAAGATCTTTGCCTTCATAGAGCTTACATTCTAGCACACAACAATAAAGATAATAAATTATGTAAAATGTTAGAAGTGTTATGAAAAAGAAAAAATGTAGACCAGTGTTTGTGTGTGTGGGTAGGGTTGGTGGGATGGGCAGGTTGCAGTATGAAATAGAGTGGTTAGTATTAAATAGGCTTCATTAGGAAGGCAAGATTGAGCAAAGATTCAAAAGATGTGAGGAAATTAGTCAGAGATCTGGCGGAAAGAGTGTTCTAGATATGAAAAAATTGGAGTTATTACATTTACCCCTTTATATATGAGGTAATTGAGGTTCGGAGAAGTAAAGTGACTTGTTTAGGGTCTTATAAGAGGTTTCTAACAAAACTGGTCTGGTTTCATGTCCTCATTTCCAGTCTGGTGTTCATTTACCAGATCACATTACCACTTAGTGTTTTTAGGGTGATGGAGACTTCACAATACATAACTTGCTTAAATGATGACTCAGGTTATCTTGGCATACTTCCCATCATTGGGTAATACCAAATTGTCTGTGATCTTTCTTTTTTACATAATCAGTAAATATTAAGTGGTGTGGAGGATAGAAGCATGTCTCCTGCCCCTAAGGGACTAGTAATCTATACATAACCATTTTGGCCTTCATCTCTTTTTCATCTACTTTCCCCATTTCCCCCAAGACAAGCCCACTGATGATCTGTACCTACAGCTTAGAATTAGGTCAAGTCCTTAAACTTGGTCACCCATTCTTGGTTTGTAGGTTCCAGAATTTCACTAGATTCCTTTTGCTGACAGTTATCATCCGGTCATAAGTCTCTACTCCCTTTATCCTGTGTTGGACTAGTCTATGAGACTGGGCTTATGCTCTACTTTTCACTCCTCAATTAGATATCCCATCTGGATCCTTAGTTCCCCTCTAGAACTGCCTCCTTGTCTCTTGTATTCGCAGTTGTTGAGATCTTTCCACTTGAGTGGAGACTTTACATCGCTCCTATTTGGGAGTTGTGCCCCTTGTTCACTGTGCTTGCTCCCCTTGAGCTGCCTCTCTGAGCCTGAGTCAGTTCTCCTCACCTCTGGCCCAGGGAACTCTGGACATGTGCCAGACCCCTTTCCCTTCATGCCTACACTTGCTGGAAGGATATTGTGGTGCCTTGTGTTAAAAGTCCTGGGTTATGGCATATGTGAAACAGCAGCAAAGGACAGAAGACTTTTTAGGTAATTAATTGCCTGGTAACTAGTTGTTTAAAGGAGAAGGGTGTTCGGTAAGCCTGAGTGGGTAAGAACGAGGAAGGTGGAACTTGAACCTGGTCTTGAGGGATGGGTAGAATTAATAGGCGTAGGGGAGAGAACAGGGTTGGGGGTGAACTTGATATGTTGTGAGCCAGTAAGGAGATTAGCCTAAGTGGAATGGAGAGGATGTGTTTGGGAGTGGTGGTGGGAAGAGGATAGATAGGCAGGGCTGGATTGGAGCAGAGCCTGGAGCATCAACTTGAGAAGTTTGCATTACAACATCATAAATTATTTTTAAATATTTTATGGTTCTTGGGAAGCTGGAATGAAGGCACAATGACAACGTGTCATTAAGATTTGTATATCTACCTGCCTATCTTTGATCATCTCAAATTTGCTTTGTCCCTGAATGTCCCATATGAAAGAGGTTCCCTTGGTTATTTTGTCACAGCATTGTGTTCCTTACTTATTTACTTTTTCAGTCTTTTCTAGTGTGCCCTAGAATGAATGTTACCAGAAGGCAAGGACTTGTTCTGCCTCCTTGTGGAATGCCCAGAATGTAGAACAGTTTCAGATATACATTCAATGCTTTAAAAATATTTGTTTTATTCAATAAAAATGAATGCCCTGAGCTAAGTTTATTTCTCTAAACTTGATCTATTCTGCCTTCTGAATGCTTGAATTCTGTTAGTGCTAAAACCATTTGGTCTGCTTAGTTGTATACTTGGAGTCAATTTTGATGAAGACATGAGGACAGGTCCTGACCATTCTTAAACTTTACATGAGGATTGTATTCCCACTGAAGCCTTGTTTTTTTTACTCTATTATGCCAAGTTAACACAGTGCCACATGTTGCATTTTAGATATGAAGACGGGAAACATCAAACATGAACAGTGAGGCTAAAGGAATGAGAAGTTATTGGGAGCCGGGGCCATGGGCAAATTGTAAATTGTATGTTTCTAAATGTAACCATCATATTATCTGTTCTGTCCTCTTCCAAGGGGAAGAATCATGTAATGGTTAAGAACATGGTCCCTGGAGTTAGGCTGCCTGTGCTCAAATTCTGGCTCAGCCACTTACTAGCAGTGTACCCTTGGGAAAGCTGCTTAACGTCTCTGTTTCTCAGTTTTCTCATCTATAATATATGGGTAAGAATAATACTTACAGAGTTATTGTGAGGATTAATATGTGGGAAGTTCTTAGAGCAGTGCTAGCATATAGTAAATGCTCATCAAATGTTATTATTAGCTATATTAGCTATTAATATTTAGTAGGCCATTGAAACAGCATAGGCTCTATTGCTATTTGGGCTGCTGATCTGAAACAGGTGGCCAGACTTCATTGAGGGATGACCTTTGCAAGGTGTGATTGAGGGTACGGGATTGAAGGGAATTTGGGATTTTTTGAGTGAGGACTGAGTTCCTGCGGGAGATACAGTCACCCCAAAGGGAGGTACCAGGTGGAATTATTTCCGTTGGAATGTGCACACAAATTCTTTGACACAACTAAGGAAGTATTACTACTTGGTTATCTATATGTGGGTCTGCACAGAAAACTAAAAGAACTCTGTTGCTACCTTGTTTTTCCTGTTTTTGGGGCAGAAGACAATCAAGTGTGAAGCCAGGCAAACCTTTGATCATTGTTGTTAGTGCAGAAAAAGCCTTCTTCCTCTACTTTCCCATCCTCTCCTTCCTCACTGTCTGTTTCTCCCTCTCTGTAAACACAATGGGACATTTCACTTCAAGAGTGTGTCTTGTTGAGGTAGGGCAGAAGGGTTTGGTGGTTTTATCAGACTGTTTAACCATAAAAAGTATTTCATCCCTGTGTTCCTGTGCCTCATTTCAGGCACTTGGTATTTTTACTGCCTCACCCCCATCAACAGAGAAAAGATGGATTTGATGTCATTTATTATATACTTTAAACTGATTTTATTTTGCTGAATTTGTAAATACATGCAAATGAACTATTTTAGAGCTACAAAAACAACCATGGCCAGATATGTGAAGTATGAATGAGGTCTTTCCCAGTCCCCCCCCCCAGGGTTTGCACAGGTTTATTCTGAGGGTCCCTTAGTCCAAACTGGGGGGGTCCATGGACAAAGAGATCAACATTCTTCTCTTCTAAATTCAAAAGGCAAGGTGCATGTAGGAGACATTAAAGTTTGAAAGAAGATGCTATAGGGAACATTTTTTTTCCTTTTACTCCACCCCTACCCAGAATAGAAAAAAGACCATCTAAACAAGAGTGGAGTTTGGAGAAAAAGTAGAGTAGGATGTAGTGTATGGGCTGGGCCTGTGCTCTTCCCTTGCCCCAGACTGAGTGTGAGGAGTGGTGAATACAAACACTGCAAACCTGACTGTATGTATGGGAATCCCAGAACTGAAAGGACACGTGTCTCCTTTTCTTAGTGTCACCAAGATGACTGCAAACCCTGTAGAGGCCCTTCAGTGCTGTGGAGTGAGAAAACTTGGTTTCACATGTTTGGCCTTGCTTGTTGCAGAAATTCAGACCCCTGAGTTTCTCTTAGCCCTAAAGTGGCATGAGAGGACATCTGAAATTATTAATTATTCTTGTTCCCTTCTTCGATTCTTGCTTGTCTTCCTTTTCACCATTCTGATCTATCTTTAAGAGAGGTCATTTTTCAAATTCTATCTTTAAGAGGATTTAGGTCTCGATATACTGGTTTTTCCCTTCAATATGGGTCGATTTTGGACTCTAAGCCTCAAGTTTCCTCTTATGTGGTTCCCTCTTTACATTTATTCCTTGATACTTTCCCAGACCTGTTTCCAGAGCCAAAACCATCTCTTCATTTAAAATATTCTGAAATTTCTTTATCTACTCCCTTAAGTCATTTCACTCTTTCTGAGCCAATTTGGTTTTCCAAGATTTTACTGATTGGCCCTTAGCTTTGTGATAATGTCCTTCAGCATTCCCTCCTCTTTGGTGCAGTTGGCAGTTTCATTTCCAATGTATTAGGGCCCCAGTCATCATTGTCATTCTTTTCTTTTTTTTCTTCTCTTCTTTTCTTTTCTCTTTTCTTTTCCCTTCCCTTCCCTTTCCCTTCCCTTTCCCTTCCCTTTCCCTTCCCTTTCCCTCCCCTCCCCTCCCCTCCTTTCCCCTCCCCTCCCTTCCCCTCCCCTTCCTTCCCCTCCCCTTCCTTCCCCTCCCCTCCCCTCCCCCCTCTCTTTTTCTTTCTTTTTTCTTTCTTTTCCTTCTTTTCTTCCTTCCTTCTTTCTTTCCCCTCTCTCTTTCCTCTCTTTCTTTCTTTTTTCTTCTTTCTTCTCCCCTTCCTTCTTCTTCCTCCTTCTTCCCCTTCTTCTCCTCCTCCTTCTCCTTCTTTCTCCTTCTTTCTTTTCTTTCCTCTTCCTCCTTCTTCTTTCTTCTTCTTTTTCTCTCTTCTCCCTTCCTTCTTCCTCCTTCCCTCTCTCTCTCCTTTCTCCCTCTTCTCCTCCTCCCCCTCCTTTCTTCTCCCTTTTCTTCTCTTCCTCCTCCCTCACGTTCTTCTCCCCCTCCTCTTCCTTTCCTCCTCCACCTTCTCCTCCTCCTCCTCCTTCTTCTTCCTTCCTTCCTTCCTTCTTTTTCTTTTCCTCCTCTTCCTTCTTCCCCTCCTCTTCCTTCTCCTCCTCCTCTTTCTCCTCTTCTTTTCTTCTTTCTTTTTCTTTCTTTCATTTGTTCTTTCTTCCTCTCTTTCGTTTCTCTTTCTTTCATTCATTTGTTCTTTCTTTCTTTTTTCTTTCTAGTCTCTCCTTCCTTCCTTCCTTGCTTCCTTCCTTCCTTCCTCTCTCTCTTTCTCCTCATGATCCTCCTCCTCCATCTTGTTCTTTTGGCTTATTGGTAAAATCTACTGCTCCTTTCTGATTGGACCTATAGCTTTGGGTCAATGAATTACAAAGTTAGAGTTTCAGTAGGATTTTTGAAGTAACTACCTCCTCACCTTAACTGAAACTAGAATTTCCCTGAATGATACTACTTTTCAGCAGTTCCAAGTACAGGTTACACATTCTCCCTCTGTTGTGTTGTGGCCTAGAGGTGCGCACAGCATGATTTTGTTGCTCACCACTGTGGCTTCTTTCAATAACCACTCCTTCATTGATGCACATACATTCCACCCTCTTTCCATCCTTACTTTTTCCTTGACTGATCTCCTTCCCCTATAACCACATAGTCTTCAGTGAGGGCTTTGGCAACTGTCTATTTCTTTCCACCCTAGCTATTATCATCATTCTGGAAAACTTCAACAATCATGTTGGTGATGCATCTGGATCCATCATTTCTTACACTCCATTGATCTCTACCTCCACTCTACCTCAGCCAGCCATTCAAATGACCACATCCTGGACCTTGTCATCAGCCATAACTGTTCCATCTCTGAAGCTGTGAACCCTGAAATGTCACTCATTGATCACAGAGAATAGGCTTCTAGCTCTCCTACTCTTAAGTTCCCACTAAACCTGTTCTTAAAAAATAATCTTTTTATTTTTATCTTGATTAATTGCATGGCTACCATCTAGAACTGATAGTAGTAAACATTTTGTCATATTTGCTTCAGGTCTTATTAAAATGAATAAAACATTGCAGGTCAATTTAAGTCTCCTGTGTTTCTCACCCCCAAGTTCTAATCTTTTTTTTTTCTTATCAGAAGTGCCACCATAATTAATTTGGTAAATATGTGTGATGTGTGTGTATAAATGTATTGTGTATATATGTATAAAATATGTAACTGCATTTAAACATTTATGTAATGTACTGTACATATTAATAGTTTGCAACTTGATTTCCACTCAAAGTTATTATGTTTTTAATATCTATGTGTATATATAATAGTTACTTTCCTCTAGGTGCACCGTAGCTTTCCAACATAAGAATATAGTATACTTTATCCATTTCCCAAATTCACTATTACAAACAATGTTGTATTAAACACCCTTGTAAATGTCTTCCCAAACAAAATAGGTCAGTGTAGTGCCATGGCTAAGGTAGCACCACAGTTGGACTGTATGGCACCTTTGTGTGAATAAGAAAGACTTCCTCTTTTTATGGACCTAGTCCTCTGAACTCACAGCTTGGCAAATAGAAAGTGCCTAGGGCAAAGATAAAAGTACTCAGGTGGATGTAGCTTTGAACTAGGTATGCATAGATCATTAACTGGGGCATGGATTGGATTTCTGTGCCAACTTGCTCCCTCTTGGCACCACTGGGACAGTGAATGAATTGCATAGCCACATGTGGTGCCCTGGGTTACAAACAAAAACTTAGAGTTACATTGCTTGGTTTCAGTAGTAGCTATGTGACCATAGCAAATTACTTAACCTCCGTGCCTCATCAGTAAAATGATGATATGGAATGATCTATCTCCTAGGGTGATTGAGAGAGTTATACATAGTAGTGCTTAGTGCATAGTATGTTTTATATAACGATTAGATATTATTATCATAAATGTAGATAAACCTTGGAGATATTGCAAGTTCGTTTCCAGACTACTGCATTAAAGAGAATATTGCAATAAAGTGAGTTACATGAATTGTTTGGTTTCCCAGTGCATATAAAAGTTATGTTTACACTGTAGAGTAGTCTCTATTGAGTGTTCAGTAGCATTATGTCTAAAAAAGTATACATTCCTTCATTGAAAATACTTTAATGCTAAAAAATGCTAATGAACCTTCAGCAAGTTGTCATCTTTTTGCTGGTGAAGGGTCTTGCCTTGATGTTGATGGCTGCTGGCTGATTAGGGTGGCAGTTACTGAAGGTTAGGGTGGCTGTGGCAATTTCTTAAAAGAAGACAACAGTGAAGTTTGCTGTGTTGACTGACTCTGCCTTTCACGAGAGATTTCTCTCTAACATGCAGTGCTGTTTGATACAGTTTTACCCACAGTATAATTTCTTTTAAAATTGGTTGATCCTCTCATACCCTGCCACTGCTTTATCAACTAAATTTATGGAGTATCATAACAGTGTTCACAGCATCTTCACCAGGTGTAGATTCCATCTCAAGAGATCACTTTCTTTGCTCATTCATAACCAACTTCTCGTCTGTTTAAGTTTTATCATGAGATTGTAGCAATTAAGTCACATCTTCAGGCTCTACTTCTTTTTTTAAATTTTTAATCAATTTATTTTTATTGTTTTTTATTCAACTTTTAAGTTCTGGGGTATGTGTCCATTATGTGCAGGTTTGTTATCTAGGTAAACATGTCAGGCTTTACTTCTAATTCTAATTCTCTTGCTATTTCCACCACATCTGCAGTTACTTCCTCCACTGAAGTCTTGAATCTCTCAAAGTAATCTATTAGGGTTAGAATCAACTTCTTTCAGACCCCTGTGAATGTTGATATTTTGACTTCTCCATGAATCATGGATGTTCTTAATGACTTCTAGAATGGATAATCCTTTCCAGAAGATTTTCAATTTTCTTTACTCAGATCCATCAGAGGAATCACTATTTATGGTAGCTATAATCTTCCAAAATGTATTTCTTATATAAGAAGACTTGAAAATTGAAATCACCCCTTAATCCATGGCCTGCAGAATGGATGTCATGTTGGTAGGCACAGGAACAACATCCCCGTACATTTTTATCAGAGCTGTTGGATGACCAGGTGCATTGTCAATGAGCAGTAATATTTTGAAAGGAATCTCTTTTTTTCTGAGTAGTAGGTCTCAACAGTGGGCTTAAAATCGTCAGTAACCATGCTGTAAACAGATGTGCCATCATCCAGGCTTTGCTGTTCCATTTATAGAGCACAGGCAGAGTACATTTAGCATAATTTTTAAGGGCCCTGGGATTTTCAGAATGGTAAATGAGCATCAGGTTCAACTTAAAGTCACCAACTGCATTAGTCCCTTACAAGAGAGTCAGCCTGTCCTTTGAAGTTTTGAAGCCAAAGAATTGACATCTCTGTAGCTATAAAAGTCTTAGGTGACATCTTCTTCTGATAGAATGCTGTGCTGTCTACATTGAAAATCTGTTGTTCAATGTAGCTGCCTTCATCAGTTATCTTAGCCAGATCTACTGGATAACTTGCTGCAACTTCTCTATCAGCATGTGCTGCATCACCCTGCACTTTTTATTCTGGAGATGGCTTATTTCCTGAAACCTCATGAACCAACCTCTGCTAGCTTCAAACTTTTCTTCTGTAGCTTCCTTACCTCTCTCAGCTTCATAGAATTGAAGAGAGTTAGGGCCTTACTCTAGATTAGGCTTTGGTTTAAGATAATTGTATGGCAGGTTTGATCTAGCTAGATCACTAAAATTTTCTCCAAGTCAGTGGTAAAGCTGTTTTACTTTCTTATCATTCATGTGTTCACAGGAGTAGCACTTTTAATTTTCTTTAAGAATTTTTCATTTGCATTCACAAACTTGGCTAACTGGCACAAAAGACCTAGCTTTTGGTCTCTCTCTGCTTTTGACATGCTTTTCTCATTAAGTTTAATAATTTCTATTTATTTATTTATTTATTTATGAGACGGAGTCTTGCTCTGTCGCCCAGGCTGGTGTGCAGTGGCATGATCTCGGCTCACTGCAACCTCTGCCTCCTGGGTTCAAACAATTCACCTGTGTCAGCCTCCCGAGTAGCTGGGACTACAGGCACCCACCACCATGCCTGGCTAATTTTTGTATTTTTAGTAGAGACAGGGTTTCGCCATATTGATTAGGCTTGTCTTGAACTCCTGACCTCAGATGATCCAACTGCCTTGGCCTTCCAAAGTGCTGGGATTACAGGTGTGAGCCACCATGCCCAACTCTGATTTTTTATTTAAAGTGAGAGACATGCGGCTGTACTTGGTGACTCATGCCTGTAATCCCAGCACTTTGGGAGGCCAAGATGGGTGGATCACTTGAGGCCAGGAGTTCGAGACTAGCCTAGGTAACATAATGATACCCCATTTCTTTTTTTTTTGTTTAGAAGGAAGAGTGGTTTATTATACTCCTTTCCTAAAACACGAAATTTTGGAAAAATTAGGTAATTCAGCCTTTCTTTAATTTCTCCAAGAACTTAGAATGTATCTCATGATCTATCCCAATTTTGTAAAATTCTCATTATTAATAATTTCTTCTTTTACTAGGCCTGCAGTTCTTCAGATGTCATTCAGGTACCCTGGGAGTCCCTGAAACCCTTTTAGGGTGTCCTCATAGATCCAAAACTGTTTTTCATAATAGTACTAAGATGTATTTGCCTTTTGCTTTTCTTTTTTTTTTTTTTTGAGATGAGTCTCCTCTATGTTGCAGACTGGAGTGCAGTGGCGTGATCTCCAGCCGCAAACTCCGCCTCCGGGTTCCAGCCATTCCTCCATGGCTGGCCTCCCGAGGCAGCTATGGGACTACAGGCGCCACTGCCACGCCTGGCTGGCTAATTTTCTGTATTTTAGTAGAGGCCAGGGGTTTCACCGTGTTGCCTTTCATTCTTATTTTCCCACAAAATTACAGTGGAATTATCCTACTTGGTCTGATATACATCATCATCACAGACTGTATGCAAAATGAGATAGGAATGCCACTGTCTTCTAAAACAGACATTAAAGGACATCAAAAGAGTAATCGTAGTGCCACTTTTTGTCTTGAAGGAAATATAAGCTGTATACTGTTAAAATTAATTATTTATGTTTATGATACTGGGTTATTTATTAGTTTTAGATGAGTAAATTTTAAAAATTTCTCAGTTTTAATTTCTTTATTTTATTTTATTTATTTTTATTATTTATTATACTTTAAGTTCTAGGGTACATGTGCATTACGGAGTTTATTTACATGTATGTATCACTTGTCTTGCCATTGCTGCCACTGTCCTTCGTCAGCACCCATCGGCTATAGCTCCCAGTGGCTAATCCCTCCCCTCCCCGCAGTGCATTTGATTGGCAGTGTTTCCTTCGAGTCAAGTGATCTCATTTGTTCAGTTCCACACCATAAGTTGAGGAACGTACGGTGTTTGGTTTTCTGTTCTTGTGATGGTTGCCTGGAATGATGGTTTCAGCTGCATCCAATATCCTACAAAGGACCATGACTCATCCTTTTTTTATGGCTGCATAGTATTCCATGGTGTATATGTACCGCATTTTCTTAATCAGTCCTCATCACTGATGGACATTTGGAGTTCGATTCCAGATGCTGCTGTGTGAATAGTGCTGCAATGACATACGTGTGCATGTGTCTTTATAGCAGCATGATTTATAATCCTTGGGTATATGCACCCAGTAATAGGATGGCTGGGTCATATAAGGTACATCTAGTTCTAAGATCAGCAGGGAATCATATACTGTGGCTCCATAATGGTTGAACTAGTTACAATCCACACAGTGTAAAAGTGTTCCTATTTCTCCCACATCCTCTCCAGCACCTGTTATCCACGTATTTCTCATCATGGTTTTCATCTCATTTCGTTTATGACCCTTCTCTGCATTAGTGCCTCTAGCCATCAATTCTTGCTTTTTTTTCCAAGATTTTTAGTTTCATGCAGCTGGGTGTGTTCCCTCCTTTGGCTCCTGAGGAAGTTTGATGGACTGAAGCCTTCTTTTCATCATCAAGATCATTCTCCAAATCAGAAACTTTGATCCGTTACTGGCAATGAGCTGCACTCCTTTGCGGGGGAGATCATGCTCTTATTTTGAATTTCCAGCTTTTCTGCCTAAACACCCCATCATTTTGTGGTTTTATCTGCCCCTCTGGTCTTTATTGATGATGGTGACGTACTAGTGGGGTTTTTGGTGCTTAGAGGTGTCCTTCCATTTGATAGTTTTCCACACAACAGTCAGGACCCTCAGCTATAGATCTGTTAGGATTGCTTAGGAGTCCTCTAGACCCTGTGTTGCCTGGAGTGTCAGCAGCAGAGGCTGCAGAAGGTAGAATGTTGCTAGACAGCGAGTGTGCCTGTCTGCTTTTGGTACAAAAGAGTGGCACCTCTTGCTTTGGGAGGCTTCCTCTCAGGGGTGCCTCCCACCCTGTAAGTGTAAGTTATCAGGGCTGCCTAGTGGGGGATGTCTCCCAGTTAGGCCTACTCAGGGTCAGGGACCCGCCAGGCAGGCAGTCTGTCCCATCCTCAGATCTCAGCCTGGGTGTTGGGAGATCCTGCTCTCTTCGAGAGCTGTCAGACCAGAGTTGGTGCGTCATGCGGTTTCTGCTGCTGTTTGTTTACTGTGCCCTGTCCCCAGAGGGTGGAGTCTACAGGAGACAGGCCAGGTTTCGCTGTGGGCGCATGACTCCCACCCCAGTTCCAGGCTTCCCAGGCCGGCTTTGTTTACCTCACTTAGGCCTCTTGGCAGTGTGGCCCCTCCCAGCCTCGCTGCTGCCTTGGGATTGCACGGGCCTGCTGTGCCAGCAGTGGGGGGGAGGCTCCGTGGGCACATGGGACCCTCCTGCTCTGGTGTCAGGATATAATCTCCTGGTGTGCCTGTTTGCATGCAAAGCGCCCAGTGTTAGGGGTGGGTGCAATTTCCAGGTGTTGTGTATCTCAGTTCCTGGCTAGGAAAGGATTCCCCACTTTCCCTTAGAAAGCTGGGTGAGGCAATGCCTGCAGCCGCCAGCACTAGCTCTCACTGTAGTGAGGGCTGCAGCAGCTGGCCAGCACCGGTGTATCGGCACTCCCTAGTGAGATGAACCCAGTACCTCAGTTGAAAATGCAGAAATCACCGGTCTTCTGTGTCGCTTGTGCTGGGAGTTGGAGACTGGAGCTGTTCCTATTCGGCCATCTTGTTCCGCCCCCCATGATACCCCATTTCTACAAAAAAATTTAAAAATTAGAAGTGCATGGTGGTGTGTACCTGTAATCCCAGCTACTTGGGAGGCTGAGGCATGAGAATCACTTGAACCCAGAAAGCAGAGGTTGCAGTGAGCTGAGATCTTGCCACTGCACTCTATCGTGGGCAATAGGGTGATACTCTGCCTCAAATGAATGAATGAATGAATGAATAAATAAATAAATAAAGTGAGAGACATGTGACTCTTCCATTCACTGGAACACTTAGAAGCCATTGTCTGGTTATTAATTGGCATAATTTCAATATTGTATCTTAGGGAATAGATAGGCCTGACTAGAGGGAGAAAGAAGGGGGAGCAGCTGATCACTGGAGCAGTGAGAACCCTCGTTTATTGATTAAACTCTCTATTTCATATAGGAAAGGTTTGTGGTGCCCTCAACCTCAACAAGTGTAACAGCAAAGATCACTTATTACAGATCACCATAGCAAATATAATAGTGACAAAGTTTGAAATATTGTGAGAATTACCACAATGTGACACAGAAACATGAAGTGAGCACATGCTGTTGGAAAAATGGTGCTGACAGACTTGCCAGACAGGGTTGCCTCAAACCTTCAATTTGTAAAACACATAGTCTGTGAAGCACGATAAAGTGGAGCACAACAAAATGAAGTATGTCTGCATGCAAACTCCTCTGAGGTATATGAGTAGGAGTAGAACTGCTGGTAGACAGGGTATGCACTTTTCAAATAAACCTGTTCCTTATCCTGTCTCTATTTTTTTTCAGTGTGCCATTCCCCTTCCTGCCTTCTTTAATATCTATCTAGGATTCCATCATCACACTTTTGAAATTGTGGGCCTAAATCATGTTATAATGCATTGTGATTGTTGTCAGCAATTGGGAAGCATCTCAAAAAAGAACAAACCAAGTCACCCAGGTCACTCCCCAAAGTGGGCAGAAGAGAAAAGGATTGGGTTAAAGGTTGCAGTAACAGTGACCTCCTCCTGCCAGGCATGATGAATCTTCCTATTTAGACACACTTGCTTTAATCTCCTTTGTTTCCCACTCTACTTCCTTTGAGAGATGTCAGAGATAATGATGGTGAGTGGGCTAAATTCATTTTCTTCCTCTCACTTCCTTCTCCACTTGGCTCTTACCTTCACCTCCACTACTCCCCATGCACACATGCCTTCAGATATAGTATTTACAGCTACTTATTGCCTTTTATTTGCTGTGCTCTCACTGCTAATTATCCTACATTATGTTTCATTCTCTTTGGTTTTGTTGCCAAGAAATATCCCTATATCCTTACTCCCTGCCACCCCTTGCTCTACTAGAAATCTGGTTTTCCTTTGATGATGCTGTTTTCCTTTTTCTATGAAGTGGAGCCTATCTGTTCTGGTGAAGTCACTGTGGGCTAGTAGATTGAGAATGAGTTCATAGTCAGTCACACTTGAGTTCAAATCTGAACTGCATCATAGGTGAGCTGTGTGTCCTTGGATTTATACTTGTAAGAACCTCAGTTTGCGTACTGAGGAGAAGTGTAAGGATCTCTGCATCAAAGAGTTATTGTGAAGGTAAAAAAGGGGTAAGTAATGAGACATCGGTACATAGCTCTAGTATATTCCATATCGTTAGTTCTATTTTACCTGAAAAGTTGCTGCTACTAACAAGGCCCATCTTTCCTACAACAATGGAGTCGAGAGTGTAAGGTCTTGCCTAAGGGAAATTTGGCTATAAAATTATCCCTCCCTTCACACACATATAGTTTGGGCCAAGGAGGGGGCCTGTGAGGCAGCAATCCCCAACCTTTTTGGCACCAGGGACTGGTTTCATGGAAGTCAATTATTCCGTGGATGGGAGGACAGTGGGGATGGGATGGTTTAGGGATGAAACTGTTCCATCTCAGATTATCAGGCATTAGATTCTCATAAAGCATACACAACCTAGATCCCTCCTGGTGCAGTTCACAATAGGGTTTGTGCTCCTATGAGAATCTAATGCAGCTGCTGAGCTGACAGGAGGCAAAGTTCAGGTGGTAATGCACGGTGGGCTGCCACTCATCTACTGCTGTGAGGCCTGATTACTAACAGGCCACAGACTAGTACTAGTCCGCAGCCCAGGGATTGGGGACCCCTGCTGTAAGGGTTTCTGGTTTTTCCTCCCATACCTATAACCTTCTCTACGAACCATTATGTGTCCTTGGACCTTTGAATTTTTCTTTGTACCTGTCCTGCCAGTCTCAAACCTGGGATTAACCTAATTCCATGTTTTGTTTTGTTATTTATTTATTTATTTATTTAATTTATTTATTTTTTGCTTCTTCTGCCAGGCTGTTAGATGGCAAATATCACATACATGGTGCCTTAGCTTATTTCTACACATTTATTATATTAACCTTGCCCACGCTCTGATTGTTGCCTGGCAATCCCTTTCATCATCCCTAGTGGTTCCTTTTACCAGACCCCTCAGCTGGATTTTTCAGACTTTTCTCATTTCAAATCTTTCCAAGCTTCCTGCTTCACTCCCTCCCCATCCTCCTTTTAGTAGATCACTTTACTTCCTTCTTTGTTAACATTGGGACGTGATTCATAAAGAATGAGGAGTCCAGTCTTGAGAAAAATGTTTTCTTGGCTAAATGACACAGTAGATATTTCAAGGAAAGAAATCACTAGGCTACCAAGATTACAGTTATTCATGTGGATACAAAAATTTCCTCCATATCATTATCATACATGTAGGTGTCAGTGTTGCAAAAGTCAGGGATGAAGTTGTTTACATTAGAGAGTTAGCAATTTATAGGAAAGGGCTCAAAGCTTCATTGATTTGGAAGACTAGGTAGAATCTTCTTACTTATTTTTAGCTTATCTCAAGGTTGTAAAGATTTTCGTTTTTCTTCTCCAATGGTGATACTTTATATGCTTAATCATAATGGTGGTTGGGCAAGGAGTCAGTTTTGTTTTCTCCACAGGGGCCAACAGATGTGAATTCTCCTAACTTTGATTCTTCCAAAAGGAATCAACTGGGTCATGGACAACTAACATACAGATTCCTAGGTCCCATCTACTAGAAATTTGGATTTAGTTGATGTGGGATAGAGGCCACGAGTTTGCTTTTTAAATAATTACCATAGTCTGATGTAGCTCATCCTAGGAACCTCTTTTAGAAACACAGAGGTAATTATATTTTTGCTGAATTTTAATCTCCTTTTTGTCTCAAGACTATATGAGGTATTCTTTTCCTTTCCAAGACTGATTTTTCTGTGTGTATATTTGATTCCATTTCTGTTGTTCCTTCTAGGTCCTTGATCCAACAATGATTCCTTTCTCTGTATCAATAGATTCTTTATATAAATCTCCTTCCACTTGGCTTATAACTATTATTCACATTCAGTAAATTTTTATTGAGTGCTACCTGTGTTTCCAGCATGTATTTTAAGTTCTTCCTTAAAGGATTTTTCCTTCTTCCTTGCCTACTCTCCCATTTCCTCTTTACTACCAAACTTTTTAAAGAATCTTCTCACACTGATATTTAATAATAATTATAACAACAACAAGTAGTAATAAAGATAGCCACTAGTATTTATTAGATGATTACTGTGGACCAGACACTTTTCTAAGTTCACTATGTTATATTAACTATGTAGCAGACAGTTCACAAATTAATTAAAAAATATACATATTAGGATCTGTTTCTGAGCTGTTTATTGTTATATTGATCTGTATTATCTACTCTTCTGCCAATATGCTATTTGGGAGGAGAGTATTTACAATAACTTTATAAAATGCATTTTATCTTCCATTACTTAATGAAATCCCTTCCTTTGGCTTCTGGAACACCATTTTCTCTGCTTCTCCTCCAACTTTGATTCATCTTTATCAGTGTCCTTCACTCCACCTCCTTTATGTGATTCTATTTAAAGCCCTTTACAGCCTGCCTCCAACTTGCTTTCCCAGCTGCAGTTCCTGATACTGGTTTTCCTACATGCTTCAGCCAAAGACATATACTCTTTGGTCCATGAGCACACTATTTCCTCAATATCTTTCACATGGAGTTCACTTCTTTGCTTGTGAAGTCTATGAATATTGCATGGCTGATTTGTCACAATTTTAAGTCTTCAATATCTGGAGTGTTCTGGCAAGAATTTGTAGGTAAGGACAAACCAAGGTGGGTGGTGATGCTCAGGAACCCTTTGTTTCTAGGGTAGAGCACACAGAGTCATGGAGTCTGAGAGAACAGGAGGAGTAGAGGCACAGGGCCGAGACAGGCTATTGAAGGAATTGGGTATCAGATATTTATCTTTCAAAGGGTACCAGACTGTGTGTGATTGTTTATTAGTCCCTGGTGACCTTCAAAACAAGGCATGCATTATGGAGGTCAAGTCAGAAAATGCCACCCTCTGGAACTGAAACTAATGAGAACTATTAAATATGATGAAATAAAATGTGAAGAGATGAGTTATCTGCAGCAGGAATCCACCCTTGGAAATTTTAAGTACTGCTAATGAGCAAGGTGTTCCTCAAGTCTCTCCCAAGACATTAAGTATGGTTACATTGAAGCAGGAAAGGGGCAGTCCGAGGATGAGTACTAGTTGGTGTGTCTCCAGCAGTGTCCAGAAGAGTGGATTGCACCAGTCCTAGTTGTTTGACTGTAGTTGTTTAGAGAGAAATATTACTGAAGCAGAAGACAGTGTTATGTCAGCAAACACATATGTTTTGGAGTTAGACAGATTTAGATGTAAAACCTGACTTTACTAATATAAACAAGTTACTTGACCTTTTAAAGTCTCAGTTTGCTCTTCAATAAAATAACATTTATAACCACAGGATTTCTATGAGAATGAAATTAAATAATAAGTATATGTCAAGCATATAGCACATAATGTAATGTTCCCAGCTCATAAGATGTTCAATAACAATGCTACTTTTGTATTTTTCTATCCCTTTCAGGAGAAAATTTTTTAATCATCCGATTACCATAGCACAACCTTGGAGAATAAAACTCTTTTGCTCTGAAGCTCATCTAATGACCTGATACCTCTCGAATGAATCTATCCAATGACAGGGAATACCCCATGTTAAACAGCTGATTCTTGTTCTGAATACATTTATAGCTTGTAGTTAATAAATAAATAAATAAATTGAACCCTTAAGACTTTGCTTAGAATTAATCTGTCTCCCAGAGCTTGATCACATTTGAGTGTACAGAAAAAAACTAACAAAAACGAGATCCAACTTGGGATGAGGTATTGAGATTCTGTAAGATCCTGCATGAAACAGCCCACCTCTTTCTCTTTTCTTCTTTTAGCTGTAACATTATGGTTCTTTAGGTTCTAGAGTCATAATAAGGAAAAGAGAAACATTGTGAAAAACTTGGCTTAATTCTATAACTAAGCATTTATTGAGAATTTCTTTGCTTTCTCTTATTAGAAAAATTTTCTTGCCCCTTACCTTGGAAGGCAAAGAATAAGGTTGGGGTGTTGCCCAGAAAAAGGGTCAGGGTTTGGTTCTCATCCTTATATGCCCAGAAACGCACTCATATCAGTGCCCCAGAGTTGGTCAGACTCAGGAAAACTGTTTCATTGTAACTGAACTCATCAGGGACTGAAGTATAAAAACCAGAGTGCCATTTTATTAATTTACAGTCAGAAATGCATTATCAGAAACACTGGGTGTTTGTATTAATCTTGCTGATGAATGCTTTCTCCTTTTGGGAAAACTATGGAAAGCCAAATTTTCTAGAAGGCCCCTTGGTGAGTTTGAAGTCTATGGCAGAGATGGCAGAGGGTTTGTTGTGTGGTTCAGCTGATGAGTATCATTAGGCACTCACGTGGTGAGACGTTTATTTAAAAAACTAGGACATGCTGGACCAGATACACCAGTGGACTAGCTTGTCAGAACACTCTCCCTTGAGCGGTCCTTGATGGGCATTCTGACATTGTTCTTTGTGTTATCCTTTTTCTTACAAAATAATTTAAGATTTACAAGTAAGTGTAGATTTACAAGTCAGTGAATAATATAATGAATACCATCTTGCTTAAGAAAACTTTTGGTATTGTTTATTTGGTCTCAGTCCCATTTTCTTCCTTCCTTCCAGAGGTAAACACTGTTCTGAATTTGCTGTTTACCATTTACATAAAGATTTTTACATTTACCAAATATGTATTAACCACAAACAATATATGGTATTGTTATATATATTGTAAAACTATATAAATGGTATCATAACATGTATACTTGTTTTACAACCTTTTCACTTAGCATTACACTTTTGGAATTTGTCCATGTTGATATACACATACCTGTAGCTCATGAATTTTAACTGCTGTATAGCATTTTAGTGTATGGGTATATTACAATTTATCTATTCTTCTATTGAACTTTTAGGTTGTTTGTAACATTTTGCTGTTACAGACTCTTGTCTGTGGTTGCCAGATTTCCTCTTAATTAGTCATCAATTTAGACTTTTGCTGCTCAGTGTCCTCAACACTGGATATTGCCAGACTTTAGTTTTTTCCTGATCCTATGGGTATGAAATGAATTTCATTGTGTTTTAATTATCTATTTCCCTGAGCATTGTTTTAAAAATGTCACTTTGCCATTCAGATTACCTTTGGTGAATTTTCTTTTTATAAGTTTTGCTGTTTTTTTTTTAAAATTTTTAATTTTTATGTTATTTATATAATGTGGCTGTTAATCATTTGTTGTTTATAGGCATTTGAAAAATGTTCTTCAACTCTGTGCTTTGTCCCTTTTACTTTTTGAGAGTGTCTTTGGATTTATAGACATTTGGAATTTAATTATAGTAAAAGTCATGAGTCTTTCCTTGGTGGTTTGTGTATTTCTTGTTTAAAGAATCTGCACTTATTTTGAAGTCATAAAGATATTCTCCTATATTTTCTTTAAAAATTTTTAGAAGTTTGGCTTATCACAGTTAGGTTTTTATTTACTTGGAAGTGATTTTTGTAAAATGGTGTGAAATAGAGATAATTTTTTTCCTATGGAAAATTCATTACCTTGGCACCATTTATTGAAAGAGTTGCCTTTGTCCAGTGATAGGCAAAACCACTGCTCTTGTATATCAAGTATGCATGGATCTGTTTCTGGAGTCACATTGCACTGTATATCTGTTCCTACAACAATTCTGCACTGTTTTAAATAATATAACTTTGTTATATATTTTGATATCTGATGAGATGAAACTCCTCTCCTTCTTTATCTCGGTGGCTCACATAATGCCAGCACTTTGGGAGGCCTACGTGGGCAGGTCACCTGAGGTCAGGAGTTTGAGACCAGCCTGGCCAACATGGTGAAACCCTGCCTACTAAAAATACAAAAATTAACTGGGTGTGGTGCTGCATGCCTGTAATCCCAGGAGACTGAGGCAGGAGAGTCACTTGCACCCAGGAGATGGAGGTTGCAGTGAGCCGAGATTGTGCCACTGCACTCCAGCCTGGGCAACAGAGTGAGACTGTCTCAAAAAAAACCCAAAAAACCAAAAAACAAAAAACAAAAAAAAATCGTGTGTCAAGTTGCGCAGAAAGCCTTTAAACAATCAACTTTATTGAGATATAATTTCCATATAATAAAATATATATGATTATGTGAGTTTTGACAAAAGTATATATGTAACAATGATTATAAGCTACATATATATTTATTCCATCACGCTAGAGTGTTCCTTTGTGACTCTTCCAGCCAGTTCACAAGTTCTACTCCCAGCCCTAGTCAACCACTGATCTGCTTTCTATTTTTATAGATTAGGTTTGTTTTTAGTAAGTTTCATATAAATGGAATCATAAATATGTACTGTTTTGTGGATGGCTTCTTTTGAGCAACATGTTTTTGAGATTCATCTATATTATATGTATCAGTAGTTTATTGTTTTTTTTCCTTGCTGAATAGAATTCCAGTGTATAGCCATACCACAATTTGTTTATCCACTCATCTGTTGGTAGACATTTGGATTGTTTCAAGTTTGGGGCTATTACTAAAGCTGCTATAAACATTCATGTAAAAATCTTCAATGTAGACATAAGTTATTTCTCTTGGGAGTGGAATTGCTAGGCCGTATAGTAAAGTACACGATCATGTTGCTTGACAATGGGGGATATGTTGTGAAAAATGCACCCTTAGGCAAACATCAGAGAGTGTACTTACACAAATCTAGATGGCATAGCTTACTAAACAACTAGACTATATGGTATAGACTATTGCTCCTAGGCTACAAACCTGTACAGCATGTTACTATACTGACTACTGTAGGCAACTAACACAATGGTAAGTGTGCATCTGAATGTATCTAAACTTAAAGAAGGTACAGTAAAAATATGCCATAAAAGTTAAAAAAGGTACACTTGTATAGGGCATTTACCATGAATAGAGCATGTAGGACTAGAAGTTGCTCTAGGTGTGTCAGTCAGTTAGTGGTGAGTGAATGGGAAGGCCTAGGACATTACTGTATACTACTGTAGAGTGTATAAACACTATACACTTGAGTTACACTAAATTTATAAAAAAATTTCTTTCTCCAATAAAAATTAACCTTAGCTTACTGTAACTTTTTACTTTTATAGACTTTTACATTGTTAAACTTTTTGACTCTCTTAATAACACTTAGCTTAAAGCATAAACACATTGTATAGCTGAACACAAATGTTTTTTTCTTTACATCATTATTCTATAAGCTTTCTTCTGTTTTAAATTTTAAATTAAAAAAAAACATTTTGTTAAAAACTAAAACTAAAAACTTTTGGTTAAACTAAGACAAATATCACCTTCTACCTCCGTATGTTGCCTCCCTCTAAGGTCTTCAGGGACAATAGCATTTATGGAGCTGACAGCTCCACATTATTGTGTGATTTTGGTGTCATATCAAAAAAAATCATTGCCAATACTAGTGTCATGGAATTTTGCTCATTTTTAAATGAAGTAGTTTTTCTTATTGAGTTTTAAGAATGCTTTATCTATTCTTCATTGTTTGTGAAAAATAGAATATTGGGAAATACCTATCTGGGTTGGTTTCTAGGATGACCATCTGTATGTAAGAAGTGAAATGAAGCACAGATGAGAAAAATCTTAGTATTTAATCAACATTTATTTATTGTCAATTTTAATGCAATCCAGTTGTTTGAATCCAAAGACTTGAAACGAATATGTTACAGTCAAATTAAGGTACTATAGAGCAGTGACAGATACTCTTTCTTTTCATCTGGGCATGGATGATTTTTTTTAGGTGGAAAGGTTATTGAAATACAGTAGTAGGTGGAAAGCATTGTATTTCCATGGAATAACTCCTCAATATGTTTCCCAATATTGAGCAGCTGCTTAGAAATAGGGAGCAAGATCTTTCTTGCTGAAAACAAGCTAAAGCCCACATTTGAATGTTTTTTTCCCTGAAGTGATAAATCCATGTTCTTTATGAAATAATGCTCTTACTCATAGGCTTGGGAAAAGTCCCTGGTGCTACTTTTTATGCCACTAATTAGCTTACTGATTAAAGATATACCCAAGAAAAGGGACTTGATGGTTTTGATAAGTAAAGACACTACCACTGCTGCATCTTTGCTTTCAGAGCGTTCACCTTCTGCCACAATACCAAAAATTGGGACACACCAAACATGGGACACACTAAAAATTATGGCACAATAATTGCTGTAAAACAATGCTTTGTATCTAGACTGGTAATGCATTTGTAATATTTTGCTTTTAAGAAATGTAAGGTTAGCTTTGACACCATCTATAATTGAATGATGAGCCCTCAAAAAGACACCTCCAACTAAACCCAAAGCTCTTTAAAAGCTTTTCATTATTCCTCAAAGTTTAACCCTGATTCTAACAAGTTATTCCACTCAGCATTTTCTAACAAAGTAGCACAAATGCCTAACAGTGTTTGGAAGGAACCCCATAACAAGATATATGCTATAGTTATAGGCTTTAAAGAAAGACACAGAAAAGGATAGATTCACTTTTAGAAAGAATTTCATGATAGATTGCTTGTCTTTCATGATGAATTCATAGATGACTTTCCTATTTCTAAAATTGCTACTTGAGTAAGTTGCATTTATATTTATTATTCAAC